>NC_051216.1:46716798-46796798 GCF_015220715.1 Pygocentrus nattereri
CAATGACAGCCGTCACCAGATGACAACTCTGCAGCCAGCGATGGGCTGGAGATCAAAATGCTGTGAAGATTTTATAACTTCAGGCTGTTTTCACAATAAATGTGTTTTTGAACGGAAAAAGCTGCTGCCTGGAGCGCCTTTTGTGCTGATATGGAAAAGAAGAGGCTCACATGAGGCGCATTGTAACCATAACAACACTGTTCTACCTTGCCACCCTCCGAAATAAAAACAGAGCCGGTGGAAAAACTCTTGTTATTGAGTGAATGTCTTTTATTCTTTTATTCTTTTATCACGACAGTTTCTGCTGTTTGTAATTATCTAGCTAGCCGACTGCTGATTATTAGGCTGTGTTCAGACTGCACAGAACCACTGTGCTTACCAAAAAGCAGAAACTGTGCTGTGATAAAAGGGAATTTGAGCTCTTACCGGATGTGCACACATACTTTGAGCATTGACGTTGAATCAGACCAGTTCAATTTGACACATGAAGACATTTTTTAGGTTTTTTAGGATCTGACCATTTTGTCTGTTCAATAGTCGTCCAGGTTCATCTCTGTGTTCTGCACTGAAATACACTATATCCAAAAGTATGTACCTCTCCAAGTATTGATTTTCAGCCACACGCATTGTTTACAAGTGTATAAAAACAATCATGTAGCTCCATAGACAAACACTGACATCTGAATGTGAAGAGGGCAGTGACTTTATACATGCCACTGTCATATGATGACACCTTTGGCCCAAGTCAATTTGTGAAATTTCTGTCCTGCTAGATCTGCCCTGGTCAACTGTAAGTGGAAATGTCTGCGAAAACAGTTCCGCAATGGTCATGCAAACTCACATAGCAGGGTGGCTAAGTGCACAAAAATTGCCTATCCTTTGTTTCCTCACTCACTACCAGACTGTTCCAGACTGGCTTTGGAAGCCACGTCAGCACAAGAACTGTGGGTCTGGAGTGACGTGAAACTGGTTTCCATGGATGAGCATCTGCACACAAGCCTAAGATCACTATGGCTACGTTTACACAGCAGGTAAAGTGGCCCGAATCTGATCTTCTCACCAAATCCGATTTTTTGTTTGTCTGTTCAGACCATCTTTTAAATGTGATCTGTGTACGACATCAGTCTGAACAGATCAGCTCCCAAACTGACCCGCAGTGTGCGAAAGAACAACACTTCGCGAGGCTCGTCCAGAGGTAAACAGTCATGACGGCCGATGAGCGCCCGTCGCTCCCAGAGCTTTCCGTGTCGTCTTTGCCAGCAGCACAGGAGTGATTATGATGTTTTAGTGGTTGACAGTTGGGCTCATCACCCACAATGTGTTCGAGTTCACCGTAAAAAGGGCGCGTTATTCAGTCACGGCTGTTTCTTTGGTTCATGTACTCAGATTCTTTAAACGCTGCAGCCTCGGTCGCCTCTGGCTGCATTCAACCGGTTCCTTTGAAACCTCTTCAAACACGGAGCGATTGCGATGAAGTCTCTATTTTATTTTTTGTACAGAAACATCAGCCTAAATGTTTGAGTCTTGGCAGCGCGAAATTATGACGAACGTCAAGTTGGACTGATGTAAAGTGGCATGAATTCCGATCTGGCTGTTCAGACGGAGTCGCATTGCTGCAGATCGGATACGCATTGGATTTCAGTCCCACATATGAAAGCGTCTCAAATTGGAATTGAAAATGTCAGATTTAGTGTGTTTATCTGTTCACACTGCCACACAAATGGCACATCTGTGTCACATATGAGGAAAAAGATTAAATTTGGGCCACTTTTACCTGCTGTGTAAACGTAGCCTTTGTGCAATGCCAAGTGTCAGCTGGAGGGGTGTAAAACGTGCCGCCACTGGACTCTGGAGCAGTACAAACGTGTTCTCTGGAGTGATGTATCAGCTTCACTATCTGGTCTGATGGATGAATCTGGGTTTGGTGGATATCAGGAGAACATTACCTGCTGGAATGTATAGTTCCAACAGTAAAGTTTGGTGGAGGAGGTATAATGGGCTGGGGCTGTTTTTCAGGGTTTGGACTCTTAGTTCCAGCGAAGGGTGATGTCGATGCTACGCAGACATTTTAGACAGTTATAGACTTCCAGCTTTGTGTCAGCAGTTTGGTGAAGAGCCTACAAAACAGCACAAAACAGCTCCATGAAGACCTGATTTGATGAATTTGGTGTGGAGGAACTCCAGTAGCCTGCACAGAGCCCTGACCTCAACCCCACTGAACACCTTTGGGGTGAATGAGAGTGTTGATTGTGAGCCAGAACCTCTTGTCTAACATGAGTGCTGGACCTCACAAATGCTCTTTTGACTGAATGGACACAAATTTCCACAGACACACTCCAAAATATTACGGAAAACTTCCCAGAAGAGTGGAGGCCCAGAAGGGGGAGAGGTGGCAGGAGGGGGTGGGGGTATAGGTATTAATACCTGTGGTTGTGGAAAGGGATGTCCAGCAAGCATATATAGATTTGCCAGTGAAGTGTCCACATACTTTTGGCCACATAAGGTGTCCATATATGTCGAATTGAATCTGCAAGTTCCTGATATTCACTCTCTCATTAACAAATGGTCTTATGTTTCCTCGGGTATGTTTTATCGTTGTTGCCCATTCGGTGTTGAACAGCACTACTGCCACGCGACGTTTCTTTGAAAGCCTGTGCTGGGCAAACGTGAATGTTTATGTTACGAGATTTGGAGGGAGGGGCTTGTTTGCTCTGCAAATTGGCCTAAACCTCTGGGGTTTAATGGAGGATCGTCGGTACCAGTGCTGATGAGCTGAGACTGTGGGAGGGAAATACTGCACCTCTCTCCCCGTATCTCCCTTATCACCTTGCCAAGCAGTGGACCAGAGTAGAGGTTTTCTTCCAGGTGTGGTTGGATGTCACACGTCATGTACCATGAGCACGTTTAGCACCAGTAACCGTGGTTCACGGCTCGGTTAGCTATCTCTCAGCCGCGCAAACGCATCTTTCTTTGCCTTGCATCAGCTCGCTGCTGTTTGGAGGTATTCACATTATAAAGAAACCCTTAGCTCCCTCTTCCTGACCCACGGAGATTTCAAGAGCCAATTTATAAAGCGTTTTTCCTCAAAAACAAGGATGCTTTACAAAAAGATCAGAAAATAACAAAATACATAATTTAACAACAAATCAAACAGCACAGAAACACACACAGACACGGTTACCTTACGTAGGCTATGCTGAATTTTACCCCGTACCATAAATAGTGCAAGAGAGTTTAAATCTGAATTAACGGTTATTTACATTACTTATTTTAATCCACTCAGAGGAGCAAAATGGAGGAAAAACATCAAACCAAGCACTTAAACTTTAGCAAAGAAGATCTAAAGGTGATGAAGAAACTGCCAACAGGAAAAAAAAATCCTCCCTGGAAAACATGATAATTTGGGGGTGATGGATGAGGATGAGGAGCAGAGGCAGCGCAGGTGATGAATTTAGATGCTGGTCTCGTCGACTCTTAGACTCTGAGACGAGTGCGAGTCTGACGACAGGGTTACGAGAACATTCAAGAACATAATATTTTCAAGAATAACACTTAGAATTACCTTTATTTAAGAAAAGAAAATAACCCACAGAAAGTTCTTACATGAAATGATTACTAATAGGCTGCCTGATGCCTGACATGTTGTTTCATGACCGTTTTGCTTTAAAGCTTTGGCATACTGTTGTAAGGAGAGGTACATGAAGGGCACTGTGAGGAAAACGTACCTAAAGTCTTTCTTTGGGTTTACTACTATTTTACCCTCATCTACACTACATATTGAAGCTCAGAGGACAGGTGCAGGTCCACTGGTCATATTACCACCACTGTAACGAAACCAGAGTCATTAGGCTTCACATCAAATCACTGCGGGTGACTTTGTTTACATCGCAGTGATCTATGCAGAAAGGTTGAAAAATCTGTGGAATCCTCTTCTAATCCTTTAACACCGACAGAAGAACGTCAGCAGCCTCTTCGTCATCCTCATCAGTGACCTCTGCTCTGGTATGTTATCATATCAGAAAATGTGGAATCTGACCCCCCTGACCTGCAGTGTACCTGACTTTGATATTAGGTAATATTAGAATTATTTAAGAAAAGAAAATGAGCCAATTCTTGAGAAGTTGTTTGAAGAATAACAGTTTCGCATAATTCTTTTCTTAAGAATGAAAAAAAGGACATTTAAAAAGATTTTCCTTCATGAATCCGATCCCTGATTTGTGGGAAATACAACCCACTAGAAGCTTGTTTGTTCTAATTGCATTGCTGTCTAGATATGAGAGGTGGAACACATGAAAGTGTTATCAGACGTTCTACTGATAAACCAGTTCAATCCGAATAGGGCCAAAGACATTCCTAGCACAATGGAAGCCTCCATTTATGGTGAGAGCTTGTTTTATGTTTGGGGAAATTCAACCTAAGACTTTGTGGAATTGCATGTAGGTGAGTTGGACCAATCAGATGCAACCAAACGCCCATTTGCTGTGACATCACAACTACAGCTAACAGGTGGTCTGGCCACTGTGGTCAGTGTTCAAGCCTCAAGTCAGAAAGTCGTTTTTTTTGTTTTTCGATTTTTCCCCAATTTTCTCACATCCAATTCCACCCTCTAGTTAGGACTCCCCCAATCACACCACGCCACCAGCGCTATGAGGACGCAGGCAAACACAGGCTTTCTCCGAGACCTGTGAAGATGCCCCTCACGTAATGTTATTGGACAGCTGAACGTGCTCAGTGGAGAGCACTAACCATCAGTTACATCAGTTAACGGACAACTGCCTGGGGACTGGGGGCACCCCTGCCCACCCATAGAGAGCGAGGACAACCGTGCTGTCTTGGACTCCCGGCCATGGACAGCTGTAGCATCACCAGGGATCAAACTCATGATCTTCTGATGATGATAGAGCCACTGCATAGACAGTTGCGCCACTTGAGACCCTGAAAGTCAGTTTTTCTCGACAAGAAGAAACAGGCCTGGTGTCACTAATAGAAAGCGATCAACTTTGCAATTGTAATTTTGGAAGTTGGTCGGAAAAACTAGATATTTTCCACAAATTGTGCTGTACTATCCCAGAGTGTTGAGTTGGTTCATGTTCCGCGTCAAGCCTTGTTTAGCCAACTGATGTAACGATGACTCAACCGGTTGTCAAGTGCCAGTTCTGACTGAATTACTGTGAATTCAAGTCACATTTCGTTATACACTGAGAAACAATGATGCTCTCCACTCAGGGAGCCCACTGAAGGTCTTTTACAGCCTCAGGCACTGAGTGCACAGCACTTTCAACCCCAGAGGTCTTCTCAGCCCAGCAGAAGCGCGATTGAAAGTGAAAGGAGCCCTGAGTAAAAGATCTGCTGCGACTTTCATGCCAGATATTTGACTTCACTGGACTTCCTTTCCGACCGCTCTCTTCTAAATTCAGCGCGAGTCCTTATCTATCCTCCTTTTCTTTGTTTTCTAGAACGTTCCTCAGCTTCCATGTGGGAAGGCCCTCTACAGCTATGAGGGGAAGGAGCCGGGTGACCTCAAGTTCAACAAGGGCGACATTATCATCCTGCGCCGGAAGGTGGATGAGAACTGGTACCACGGGGAGCTAAACGGGAGCCACGGTTTCCTCCCGGCCAGCTACATCCAGTGCATCAAACCCCTGTCTCAGACACCCCCGCAGGGCAAAGCGCTGTACGACTTCGAGGTCAAGGACAAGGACCAGGACAAAGACTGCCTCACCTTCACCAAGGTAAGCTCCTCTGTGCTTTTCTCATGATTGGAGGTCAGTGCTTTGCTGTGTTGAGTCTTATTTCTAGTGATCTTGAGAAAATAAGTCATTGTTTCCACATAATATTTTAAAATCTATAGAGAGTAAGTCTTTATCGTGACATGGTCAAATTCCCAAGAAAGTAAGTCATTATTTTAACTTAATGTTTCAACATTTTGAAAAGGTCAAAATCTGAAAAATAGTAAATCTTGTGCAAATATGCCAATATTTCAAAATAATTCATAAAAATCAGGACAAAATAAGTCGTTATTTTTACCTAATCAGTCAAAATCTGGAGAAATTATGTCAAAATAATTACAAATTTGGTCAATATATGAAAAATATGCCAGTACTGAGAAATAATTAATAAACATGTTTTAAAACTATTCAATATATTGATTTAATCTGAGTAAATCTTGTGGAAATAAGCCGTTATTTTCAAATAATCAGTCAAAATATAGACAATATTAATCATTATTTCCACGTAAGTGTTTAAAATCTCAAAAAAGTCATTATTTTATCATAATCAGTCAAAATCTGAGGAACATGCGTCTGTATTGTGATATTTTTGATATTTGGTGAAAATCTCGAGAAAATAATACATTTAGCTCAAACTCCAACCGACTAAATCTTGTGCAAATAAGGCACTTTCAACATAATCATTTCAAATCTGAAGATTGAAATCTAACGAAATAAGTCGTTATTTTAACGTAATTGGTCACAGTCTGAAAAATATGCCAGTAGTGAGACATAATTGGTCAAAATATTTTAAAAATAATCCGGTATATTGACATAATCTGAGTAAATCTTGTGCAAATAACAATTTTACCAAAATGATCAGTCAGAGTCAGGAGAAAATAAGCCACTATTTCCACATAATCGGCCAAAAACACAAAAGATAATCGGCCAAAATCTCAAGAAAATATTGCATTTTGATCTGGACTAAATTTTGTGCAAATAATATTTTGCAACGTTGAGTCATAATTTTGTGGTGCTGCTGGTGAGTGAATGGTGAGAAGCTGTGCCTTGTTCCGGCTTAGATGTTGTCGAGTTCCGTACTTGTCCCTCCTAAATCGTGCCTCTTCCTCTTGGTCATGATCTTCATCCCTTTCTCTCTTTGTATGCCCGTCCCTCTCCCGCTCTCTGATGAGGAATATTCTCATCCCTCACCTCCAGACCTTCTCTCATTACAGCTTCATTAGAAGAGCGGTGCGTGTAATTACACACTCCGGCTTGCATCAAAGAGCTTGTCAGTCTGATAAACTGGCCGACCGCAGAGCTCCTAGCCGAGTCCCTTTGAGCTGGAGTTTCCTTCCCCGTCAATAGAGTTCAGCCTTTCACCTCCTGCTTCCTCCTGCGAGGCTAATTTTGGTTCTGGACTCCCTGATGTGAAGAACCAGTTATTTCTGCAGTTTTTAACGAGCGAGAACCACCTCACGTAGACGCTTTGCCGAGAAACTCACCTCTGCAGTTTTCCACGAATGAAGTCGACCAGCTGAGACATGCTTGGTGTCCGTTAAGTAACCTCTAACAGGCTTGCTGGTGTTGTTTCTGACACTGTATGACTTAAAATTTGGCATTTTAGTTAAACCTGTTAAGGTTTTAAGGTCTTAATGATCTGATGACTTTGGGTGATCAGATAATGGTCTACATTAATCAGGCGGCTGTATTTCTGCTTGGCAACCGGCCGCTAAACGCACAGAATAAGACTTGACAAAAATGTAACATAAAACTCAAACGGCTTTATAAATGCTTTATAAACATCCAGGTCACTGGTGAATATGAATATTCATCATCTGGAATGAGGATAATATTCAGGTCCTTCATTTCTTCGGGTATATAGTGCAGGTGCTGTGTTTTAGTGGTGCTTGCTGTTAGTTTGTGCCCATGCACAGGCTAAGAAGAATGAAAGAAATCAGAGTAAGGGTACACATCCGCTGAAATACCTGGTTACCCATCTTAAATCCAGCTGTGTTTATCAGCCATCCATCCATTTTCTAAGCCGCTTCTCCGTCAGGGTCGCGGGGGGGTGCTGGAGCCTAACCCAGCAGTCTTCGGGCGGAAGGCAGGATACACCCTGGACAGGTCGCCAGTCCATTGCAGGGCAGACAGACACAGACAGTCACTCACACCCAGGGGCAATTTAGCATGTCCAATTGGCCTGACTGCAGGTCTTTGGACTGTGGGAGAAAACCGGAGAACACGGAGGAAACCCACACAGACACGGGGAGGTCAGAGAGGACCCCGGTCACCCGGCCGAACCCAGGCCCTCTTTGCTGTGAGGCGACAGCGCTACCCACCACGCCACCGTGCCGCCCCTGTGTTTATCAGATTACTTGAAATGAGATAACAGCCCTGATCCGATCTAAGAAATCTGAGCGTGCTGTTTACACGACCGCTTGAATAATCAGATTAATGTATTGTTTTCTATTATTAGTATTATTAGTAACTGCAGAAAGCTAATAATGATTATATTGATGATATGCATGTAAATGCGCTCACTGTGACTAAGCAGACTCTACACTGTAGTCAGTATGCAAGTTTCGCTGTTGGTGAAATGAATTATTTTATTTTGGTAGAGTAGTTCGTCAAGTGGCCTTCAGTAAGTGCGCCCACATCAGTTTTATGTAGTATCCTGTGATGCTAGGCAGTCATCAGGCTGCTTTTTACATGAACATGAACCCCAAGACTGGTCTTAATTGTGCCTTGGTGTAACTTGACGGCATGAAGCCTGCTAGGATTAACTTAGACGTCAAGCCCATCTTTATTAGGATCGGTTGGTGGAACCAGCCGCAGATTACTAAGCTAATTCCAGGTCTCTTTACCAGGTTTGTTGAAATCTTAATCGATCTGAGAAATCAGAGAACGCTGATCATGAATCATGAGCACTTAAATAATCAGATAACTGCCAAAATCTGATAAAGGCTGCGTTATTGATGTGTATGTAAACGCACTGATTATTCCCATCTTATCCACTGTGGGAAGAATGTGCAAAGCCTTGAGGGAAACCAAACAGGGTTCCTTCTCGTCCGGCGGCTGTAAGGAAGGCCGTGCTTCTGGCGCGGAGCGTTTGGCCAGGTAGACCACAGCTCCGAACAATGACCGGTAATTACCACCAACTGCGGAGCTTTTCTTTCATCAGGCTCCTCCAGCTCGCTCCGATATCATCTGCTCCCTCTCTTTAACACACTTTCACTCACCCTGCCCTTCTTCGCACCCTCACTCTCTCATTCATTCTCTCTCTCTCTCTCTCTCTCTCTCTCTCTCTCTCTCTCTTTCAGCCCCACACATAGCAATCTCACCGGAGAGAGACACACTCTCTCACACGCGGTGTAAACACCTGATTTGTATTCCCAGCCGCCTTATCTTCCACTTCAAAAGTGGCTCCATTTTGTTGCGGCTGTTTGTCTTGGCGGTGGCGGGACTGGGCTGGAAACCCTGGCAGACCTTCAGGCATCTCTGGAGGAAACGGACGGGGAAAGAAACGATTGGTTTGAACAAAAGAGCAGCTGGACACTGTGGAGCACAGAGAGCATTCATATATGTGTGAGAAAAAGTGAGAAGGCCGGTGCTGTGCATCCTAAAATGTGCTCTGGGGGTCTTCCCTGAGCAAATAATGCAGGATTTGTTCCCTCCAAGGGCTTTTGGTTCCTGTTGAGCACTGCAGCCTTCCTAATACCTGGACTTTCTATACGTATAGCTGTATTATCAACGCTGTCTGATACTACTGATGCCGACTGTTCCTGAATAGTCATAAGGAGATCAGTGTAATGAGCAGTCAACACTGCACCAAACAGCTCAAAGGTTTGGCCAAAAAGACGCTGTTTTGCTTTTGAAACGTCATTTTTGTTTTAAGCTGCCGGTCTTTTAGGGCTGAGTATTGAAATGTAATGCTTTGATAGCACCAACTAATCCTTTTAATACCAAGTTTCAAAACCTAATTACGCAGTCTCAGCATCCGTGAGCCAATCAGCGTGCTTGTTCCCAAATCTAGCCTGCTGATTGACTAAATTACATTACGTTTACATGGAATTGCGTTTACATTTTCAGCGCTTCTTGATTACTTTATAATCTATTGCAGTCAGTAAATATAGACATTTCTAGCACAGCATCTCACCTATTTTCCATCACTCCCACTTTCAGTTGGTAATTTGGAAAAAGATATAGGAAAGAGTGTCGTCCAGGAATTGGTAACGAAGTGGTATCGCTGTTAAAAAATCTTGAATGATAAATAATTGTAACTGTTAATTCATTCAAATAAAATTGTGTGTAAAAATAATCACCCAAGTAAGACTGAGCTAATTTTTGAGTATTTTGTTTGTTACTTTTTATGCAATTTTCACCCATTTTGAGGGATTTAATTCTAAATAATAATTAATATAAAATGGCGGGGAAATATAAAATGGCGGGGAAAGGGCAAAGAAAGGTGACGCTGAAAACGGTGTGCTCAAACAAACAAAGGCTGAGATATAAGAATAACATATAATGAGATAATCAGAAAGCAAAGCGCTCTTCCTCTGTCATTATGAGAGAAACATCATCTTATGTTTCGCCTGTTTGTTCTTCATGGAACAAACATTTTTTTTATGGCTTGGAGCCGTTTCTTGTTTAAGCCTTCTGTTTGGCGTTTTAAGTAATATTGAGTAATTAACTTTTCCTTCTTTCTGTTTTTTGGGACAGTTTCTCTTTTCATTTTGTTTAAATACCCCCTGGGCTGAGTACCGTACCGGTCACCCCTGTCCACTGGTGTGCCAGGTTGGGCCTAATCAGCCCGAGCCTTCTGGGAATTGGAGTTCCCTGAACTTGTGGCGCCTCGCTGCCGTTGCCCTCTGCTGGCGGTCAGCGGCACAGGCTGGACCCTTACAAACAGCCCAGAATGACTTGGAAAAACGTCTGGTTCCATTGACTTACATTAAAAGTGAAGAGTTTTGGCTGTCCTGTCTGTTTTATCTCAGCACGTCTTTGTGTGAAGTGTTGTCGCAGAAGGGGGTTCTGACTCCTCCCCTTTTGCCCATCATTGCTCACTAGCAGCTCAACGCAGAGTCATAACATTTCAGAGAGCCAACAGTGTTCTAGATAATCTAATAACAGAGTGATGGGAAAGATGCTTTATTTAATTACATTGATTGAACATATCCAATTCCATTTTCCTTCCGCTGGGGGAATGCCCACCGCAGAAAGGGGCTACTAGCTGTACGTCCAGTCAGCTCTGCCTGAATGACAGCTCTTTATCCAGAAGAATGGCTGAAAGAGACATGAGTGCATCTCCAGACTCAGTTTCACACAGGATGATAACAAAGCACCAGTGTGAACAGATGAAGGACTGAAGAGAGAGAGATGGGATGATTGATTAACTCTCAGTCAGAAGCTCGTCTCTCACTACAGCAGGGCAGGTGTGTGTGTGTGAGTGTGTGTGTGTGTGTGTGTGTGTGTGTGTGTGTGTGTGTGTGTGTGTGTGTGTGTGTGAACAGAGAAAGCCTTGTGTGTGTTCTTGGACCAAATAAAATCAAATCTTGTTTCCTGCCATCTGTTTGGCTCAGGCACACACTCAGCTGTAGCGGCACACACACACTCACAGGTTCGTAATTATACACATGTCAGGACCTATATATGCTGTCGGAATAAAACCTTGCATCGCGTTTTTTTAAATTGTTTTTCAGTTTTTGACATAATGTGAAAATGCCTGTTGCTCTATGTATGCTTCTTCACGAAGGATGGACCAACAGAAATGGCCAAACTATACTTGGAAAAAAGTCTGGTTTCATTGATTTACAATAAAAGTAAAGTGTTTTTTCGTTCTCCTGTGAAGTTACGATATGTAGCAATATATATCAGATATATAGATCAGGCATAACAATGTCACCGCCTCCTCGTTTCTACGCTCACTGTCCACTTCATCAGCTCCACTTACTGTATAGCTGCACTCTGTAGTTCTACAGTTACAGACTGTAGTCCATCTGTTTCTCTGATACTCTGTTACCCTGTTCTTCAGTGGTCAGGAACCCCATGGACCCTCACAGAGCAGATACTGTTTGGGTGGTGGGTCATTCTCAGCACTGCAGTAACACTGACGTGGTCGTGGGGTGTTAGTGTGTGTTGTGCTGGTACGAGTGGATCTGACACAGCAGTCCTGCTGGAGTTTTTAAACACTGTCCACTCACTGTCCACTCTATTAGACACTCCTACCTTGTCAGTCCACCTTGTAGATGTAAAGTCAGAGACGACAGCTCATCTTCTGCTGCAGTTTGTGTTGGTCATCCTCTAGTCCTTCATCAGTGGTCACAGAACGCTGCTGGCTGGATATGTTTGGTTGGTCGACTATTCTCAGTCCAGCAGCGACTCTGAGGTGTTTTCTAAACCTAATATTAATCTCAGGAGCAAAACTTTAATGAAGAGCACCGTACATTTCGATGGTCCTGTCTTTAGTTCTGTTCCTCTCTGGTTTTACTGTGAGGTCAAGACCTTTGGTGCTAAAAATATATGAAAACAAGTACATATATACACACACACACACACACACACACACACACACACACACACAGTTGCCCATTTGTTTTTTCTGTGTGTTGTCGGAGTGAAAACTTGAGCTGAAATGAGAGGAAGTGGTTGCCGAAGGCACGAAAGGAAGCCTCTCTCACTCATAATCACTTCATCTTTCTCTTGTTTGCTTTTACAATACATGATTCATGAATCTTGTAATTTATCAATAGCGTAATAGCGCGAGGCGTCTTTGTGTGCGTTTCTCATTCCGCTCGTTCTGCTTTGATCCTTCTGAAGAAGTCATTTCAGTCCTCCCTCAGCGTGTTTGGTATCAGCTCACTCTCGTGCTAATGCACTTCATCATCAAACAGATGGAAATGAGTTTTCATAAAGCGCTCAGGCAACTGTGTGGCTGGATGACTGGAATATTGCATCAAATGTTTGCTGTAGCCTAGTTTACTTAATGTTCTATCAGACGGAGGGAGAGTTGCCACAGAAGTAGCACAGTTTTGTGTGTGTGTGTGTGTGTGTGTGTGTGTGTTGTTGTTGTTGGAGCAAAACCCTGTATCTCCAAAATGGGAACTTTACAGGAGAAGCAAAAAACCTGCTTTAGTTCTAATGTAAGTCAGTGGAACCAGAATTCTTTGCAGGTCATTTTGGGTCGTTTCTTTTGGTCCATTCATCTTGAAATTTACACACGATATAAAGAACAACAGACGTTTTCAAATTTTATCAAAAACCGAAAAACAACAAAAATGGAGATACAAGGTTCAGACAGCAGCGATGTGTGTGTGTGTGTGTGTGTGTGTGTGTGTGTGTGTTTGTAGTCATACGTTCATCTGTGCAGTGAAACACCACATACACACTAGCGAACACACACACACACTTGGGGGCAGTGAGCAGTGGGCAGCCCTATCCACGGTGCCAGGGAGCAGTTGGGGTTACTTGTCTTATACTATACTGTTCTTCAGGGGTCAGGACCCCTGCAGGACCCCCACAGAGCAGGAATTATTTGGGTGGTGGGTCGTTCTCAGCAGTGCAGTGATGGGTTTTATTTATTTTCATTATAACAGTAACAGATTATCAAATTTAGAAACCAAAATCTGTTTATTTCTAAGGATTTTGGAGGACCCCCCGTCCAGAGAGGGTCTTTGTTAGTCAGGTCCATCGTTACCTGCAGCCCGATGCTCCAGGACATTTACGCGTGCATGTCATATGTATAGAAATGTGTTATAATGTAGTGATGATACATTATTTATGGACATGCTGTCTCTTACAGGATGAGATCCTTACGGTGATCCGCAGAGTGGACGAGAACTGGGCAGAAGGCATGCTGGGAGATAAGATTGGGATTTTTCCCATCCTCTACGTGGAGGTGAGCGAGTGGGTGCTTGTCTTTGTCTTTGTCCATAACATAAAGAGTTGGAATGAGTTACTGGCAGAAATGTGGGATGCTTCAGGATTTGGGGTAAGGACAGTTCAGTTCAGCACTCCATCAGAAAAGGTAGAGCAAAGATAAATTAGACTAGTTCCAGCGACAGTTCAGCGAGAAAGTCTAGCAGTTGATCAGCGAAGTACGGCGGCGTTTTAGGGCCAAAAATATTAAAAATAGTAGACTTTGAGAATAAAGTTGTAATATTTCAGTAATAAAGTTGTCGATTTATGACATTAAAGTGGGATAATACCAGGAAAAGTGGCAACATTGTGGCCAAAGTCTTTGCGAAGGAAAAGCAGCGCCTCCTGGTGTTAAGTGAGGGGCGTTGAGTTGGTGGAGCTGCCCTTTCATATCGATTCCCCCATAAAGAAACACTCAGCCCCCCCGTCTCTCCTGCTCATCAGCACCAGCCTGGTATCAGTGTAAGAACCGGCTGAATCGACTGAGCAGGGAACTGTTTATCTAGAATAAAGAGCCGGACGGACTCGGAGGAAACCGCCTGTCAATGTTGTTGAAGGAGAATCTCAGGCAGGGTGGTCTACACGGCTGTCGGGGGGCTTCATCTCCCCCCATTCAAAGAGGGCATGAAGTTTCACAGACGGTGAGGATGAAGATCAAAATGATCCACAGAGAGACAGGAGTGAGTGGAGCTCACTAAGGCCCCCACGCGTTACGCCAGCCCCCCACAGTTAACCCACTTTATCCTCAAAATATTGAGTTTATTTAGTAACTTTACAACTTCGTTATCAAAATATTGACATTATTCACTAAATATTACGATTGTATTCTAAAAATTCAACTTTATTCTCGACTATTCTCACTTTCTTCTCAAAACAAGACTTTGTTTGAAATTCAATTCAAATTAATTTTTTTTTTTTTTTTTAACAGTGGCCCTAAAATGCCGTTGTATTGAGAACAGGTTTGGTGTCTGAACCAAAGCATTATGCTAAGTGCAGGCATAGAGACTGTTGTGCTGTTTTTAGCTACACTAATACACTTTAGTCCATGTTTATATACAGCAGTGAGACATACAGTGTCAGAAACCATATAATCAGGTCTATTAGAGAATTAACTTACATTACTCGCCAACAGAGGTGGACGAAGTACACAAACCATGTACCTGAGTTAAAGTCGAGACCCCCAAGGTAAAATATTACTCCAGTAAAAGTAGAAGTTCCTCCCTTTAGACCTCCACTTGAGTAAAAGTACTAAAGTATTTCCCTTCAAATGTACTTAAGTATAAAGTAAAAGTACTAAAAGAGGAATTCTGGCTCTGATGTCCTGTTATCATTTTTATAACCAGACTGGCTTCATGAACTCATTTCAGGTGAAAGTCCTCCAGCGTCTCTCTTGGTAAACCAGTCTTTTAATAGAACGTCATTAATTAGTGACGCTGACATCTATTAAAATGATCAGAAGCACAAAACACTGAAGGTAAACAGTTTCCATCAGGGAGAACCGAGTGGCTCTGAAATCACTTTTTACACACAAGCAAAGTTTCAGTTTCAGATTTATTTACAACTTAGTTCCAAGTTTAAGTTGAATAAAAACTGGCTTTAAACTCAGGATCACAGATGAGCTCCTTTACTATGTTGATCTGTAGGCCTCTGTTCATAAACATAAACCAGCCCAAACTCATTTACTATAAAATGAACTGGTGTTTGTAGAAATTCAGAAAAAAGCCGCGTCAGTCTCGACTGCATATGTGGACATATTTCTATATTGAGCTCTATTTACACAAAGTTAGGTTAGTTCATCATTTATGTTGAACAGACTCTCCCAAAGTTTTACGCTGCTGCGCTGACGTTGAACCACGTGCTGCACTGGGTCGGTATGACCAACAGGTCAAAACCAGCTCTAAACAAAGTGACCGCTGGGCCCTGATTGGTGCTCTGGTTTTGCGCTTCTTTCGTTTTGACATGTGACGTTTTTATACACACAGAAACCAAAAGGAACGACAGATTTCTCAAAATGTAGGAGGAAAAAGTCGGATATTAGACTCTGAAATGTAGTGGAGTGAAAGGAAAAAGTCGCCCAGACTGGAGAAACTTCAGTACAGATACACCAAAAAATACTAAAGTACAGAGACTAATTACATTTACTCAGATACTCAGTTACTCAGTTACTCAGTCACTGCTTTTTAGCTTCAGTGCAGAACCTCACACACCGAAATTGTGAATGTGAATATTAAATGTTTTCCACCAAACTGTAATGATTTTGTGTTTTGGGTGGGAGACTGAAGTGCTGGTGACTTTAAGGTTGTTTGGGGGTCTTATTCATTGCTAGAAATGCTGTGGGTGGTGGTGGGGACTGTCTCAGAACGCTGCCTCAGCAGTTTAAGGGCTGTCATAAGGGCCGTGAGGCGATGCATTATGGGTCATATATATTGATTTAGAGCAGAGGTGGGGGTTATTAAATGGAGGGAGAGAGAAAATGAGTGAGAGAGCAGTGAAGGAGAGGGCAGAGGGGATTTCAGATTACGCTGTGGTTTAAAAGACTTTCACCAAGCCACCTGGAACAACACAGGCTGTATAATTACCCTATCAATGCCCCTCCCACAACCACATTCTTTTGTAGCTACTGTTGTGAGGTTTGAGCTTTACAGACCACTGGTAAAAATTCCATTCAGCCTAATGAGAAACTGTAGAACGGACTCGGTTTATATCACAATACCTACATTTAGAGTCGGTTATTCATTCAGTCTAATGAGAAACTGTAGAACGGACTCGGTTTATATCACAATACCTACATTTAGAGTCGGTTATTCATTCAGCCTAATGAGAAACTGTAGAACAGACTCGGTTTATATCACAATACCTACATTTAGAGTCGGTTATTCATTCAGCCTAATGAGAAACTGTAGAACAGACTCGGTTTATATCACAATACCTACATTTAGAGTCGGTTATTCATTCAGTCTAACGAGAAACTGTAGAACAGACTCGGTTTATATCACAATACCTACATTTAGAGTCAGTTATTCATTCAGTCTAATGAGAAACTGTAGAACGGACTCGGTTTATATCACAATACCTACATTTAGAGCCGGTTATTCATTCAGTCTAATGAGAAACTGTAGAACGGACTCGGTTTATATCACAATACCTACATTTAGAGCCGGTTATTCATTCAGCCTAATGAGAAACTGTAGAACAGACTCGGTTTATATCACAATACCTACATTTAGAGTCGGTTATTCATTCAGCCTAATGAGAAACTGTAGAACAGACTCGGTTTATATCACAATACCTACATTTAGAGTCGGTTATTCATTCAGCCTAATGAGAAACTGTAGAACGGACTCGGTTTATATCACAATACCTACATTTAGAGTCGGTTATTCATTCAGCCTAATGAGAAACTGTAGAACAGACTCGGTTTATATCACAATACCTACATTTAGAGTCGGTTATTCATTCAGTCTAACGAGAAACTGTAGAACAGACTCGGTTTATATCACAATACCTACATTTAGAGTCGGTTATTCATTCAGTCTAATGAGAAACTGTAGAACGGACTCGGTTTATATCACAATACCTACATTTAGAGTCGGTTATTCATTCAGTCTAATGAGAAACTGTAGAACGGACTCGGTTTATATCACAATACCTACATTTAGAGTCGGTTATTCATTCAGTCTAATGAGAAACTGTAGAACGGACTCGGTTTATATCACAATACCTACATTTAGAGTCGGTTATTCATTCAGTCTAATGAGAAACTGTAAAACGGACTCGGTTTATATCACAATACCTACATTTAGAGTCGGTTATTCATTCAGCCTAATGAGAAACTGTAGAACAGACTCGGTTTATATCACAATACCTACATTTAGAGTCGGTTATTCATTCAGTCTAATGAGAAACTGTAGAACGGACTCGGTTTATATCACAATACCTACATTTAGAGTCGGTTATTCATTCAGTCTAATGAGAAACTGTAGAACAGACTCGGTTTATATCACAATACCTACATTTAGAGCCGGTTATTCATTCAGTCTAATGAGAAACTGTAGAACAGACTCGGTTTATATCACAATACCTACATTTAGAGTCGGTTATTCATTCAGTCTAATGAGAAACTGTAGAACAGACTCGGTTTATATCACAATACCTACATTTAGAGTCGGTTATTCATTCAGTCTAATGAGAAACTGTAGAACAGACTCGGTTTATATCACAATACCTACATTTAGAGTCGGTTATTCATTCAGTCTAATGAGAAACTGTAGAACGGACTCGGTTTATATCACAATACCTACATTTAGAGTCGGTTATTCATTCAGCCTAATGAGAAACTGTAGAACAGACTCGGTTTATATCACAATACCTACATTTAGAGTTGGTTATTCATTCAGTCTAATGAGAAACTGTAGAACGGACTCGGTTTATATCACAATACCTACATTTAGAGCCGGTTATTCATTCAGCCTAACGAGAAACTGTAGAACGGACTCGGTTTATATCACAATACCTACATTTAGAGTCGGTTATTCATTCAGCCTAATGAGAAACTGTAGAACGGACTCGGTTTATATCACAATACCTACATTTAGAGTCGGTTATTCATTCAGTCTAATGAGAAACTGTAGAACGGACTCGGTTTATATCACAATACCTACATTTAGAGTCGGTTATTCATTCAGCCTAATGAGAAACTGTAGAACAGACTCGGTTTATATCACAATACCTACATTTAGAGTCGGTTATTCATTCAGTCTAATGAGAAACTGTAGAACGGACTCGGTTTATATCACAATACCTACATTTAGAGCCGGTTATTCATTCAGCCTAACGAGAAACTGTAGAACGGACTCGGTTTATATCACAATACCTACATTTAGAGTCGGTTATTCATTCAGCCTAATGAGAAACTGTAGAACAGACTCGGTTTATATCACAATACCTACATTTAGAGTCGGTTATTCATTCAGCCTAATGAGAAACTGTAGAACGGACTCGGTTTATATCACAATACCTACATTTAGAGCCGGTTATTCATTCAGTCTAATGAGAAACTGTAGAACGGACTCGGTTTATATCACAATACCTACATTTAGAGTCGGTTATTCATTCAGTCTAATGAGAAACTGTAGAACGGACTCGGTTTATATCACAATACCTACATTTAGAGCCGGTTATTCATTCAGCCTAATGAGAAACTGTAGAACGGACTCGGTTTATATCACAATACCTACATTTAGAGTCGGTTATTCATTCAGTCTAATGAGAAACTGTAGAACAGACTCGGTTTATATCACAATACCTACATTTAAATTCTAGACATTTGTCCTTGGCAAGCTTGGCCACGCATCATCGAGTCTGAATTCTGCAGTATCTTTATGAAGCTCTAGCTAAAGCTCTGTTGCCCTCAGCCTTTTTGGAGGCTGTGATGATGGAGAGAGTCAGAGAGAAAAGCCAGTTGACCACCAGACGGCTATAATAGATATGGATTATTCCAGCAGACAGCCATATATCATTTCCATTCTATGCCAGTGAGGCAACACAGGGTTCGAATTACATGTCAGTCTGTAAGGCGACCAGACACGGCCAGCCAGAGAGAGAAAGAAAACAATGGGGGGGGGCAAAGGAGGAGGGAGAGAGGGAGAAATAGAAGTAGAGAGCATGCAGGAGGAGCAGAGGTCAGCTATTACAAAGAGAAGCATCAATAATTTAGCGTCTTCCATCATTACATATAGACAGACCTTTGGGGGGCTGGGGGCTGAGGGCTTTGTCTGATGGGAGAACGGCCTGAGTGACGGGAGGATGGATGGAGGGAGTAAGGAGGTTCTGGAGCAAAGGTGTCCCGAGAATGGTCAACCAACCGAGTAATATCTGGTCAACAGCGGCCCTGAGGTCAGAAACTGACCAATGGTGAATAAGGTAGAGCCTTCAGCCTATAACTGCAATGCCTTACAGCTCAGTGCCACCCGGGGCAGAATGGGATCCTTTTGGAGCCTTGGTTCCCCTCAACGGTTCTTCTCATGCTCTTTTGGAGTTCTCCCTTTCCTGTTAGTGGTTCTTCCCCATGTTCTTAGGGAGTTTCTCTTTTTAAATCTTAGCTTCTCTCAGTGGTTCTCCCTCCTTTTCTTACAAAGTTCTCCCTTCCTTTCAGCGGTTCTTTCTAATGATCTTAGGGAGTTCTACCGTTCCTCGCAGTGGTTCCTGTTTCTTCTCGATGGTTCTTCCCCATGCTCTTAGGTAGTTCTCCCTTTCTAATCAGGGGTTCTTCCCCATGTTCTTAGGGAGTTCTACCTTTACTCTCAGAGGTTCTTCCCCATGTTCTTAGGGAGTTCTACCTTTACTCTCAGGGGTTGTTCCCCATGTTCTTAGGGAGTTCTACCTTTACTCTCAGAGGTTCTTTCCCATGTTCTTAATGAGTTCGCCCTTCTCAGGGGTTCTTCCTCATGTTCTTAGGGAGTTCTACTTTTCCTTTCAGTGGTTCTTCCAAATGTTCTTAGGGAGTTCTACCTTTGCTGTCAGTTGTTCTTCCCCATGTTCTTAGGTAGTTCTACCTTTCCTTTCAGTTGTTCTTCCCCATGTTCTTAGGGAGTTCTCCCTTTCCTCTCAGTGGTTCTTCCTCATGCTCGTTTCTGCCTCTGTCTCCCACAGTGTTCACTTTATGCCATCTCTCTCGTCTCATTGTGATGAAGATTGATCACGTCTAAATTAATCCAGCAGATCCTGGCTGCTGTGGGATGATGATGTTCTTCTGAAGGATGGGAGAGGGAGGTTAATAGGTCACACAGGAGCGCTACTCCAAATGTGTTTGGAACTTTCTAGGCTAAACGTTCTTCTCTGAGTTTCTTCCAAAGATACTTTGGCCCATTTATGTAAATAGAACCTCCCGGTGGGGCTGAATTTCCATGGCCAGTGCTCTTCAGTGGAGAATGAGAAAATAAACCCAGTTCATCTTCCTTCTCCTTCAGGTTCATTGGCAAACCTGTTCCGAGCCCGTGTGTTACAGAGAGACCAGACTCAGCAAGGCAGACGTTTAACCCCCAGAAATCTGTCGTCTGTTCGTTAACATGCAGCATTAGAAATATTTACTGGTCAGCTTAATTCTGATGTTCCCCTATAGACGATCTACAGATCCTTAACTTATTAACAGACTTTCTGGTGATAGTTGATCATCAGTACCATTATGGTTGGGTTAGGCTTAGGAGTTGATATTTAGTTGAATGTTAGTTAAAGTGATATTGTTTTTAGAGCTGTAAACCAGCATCACCTGAAAGTTCTGCTACAAATAGACCTAAAAATTCTGAAATATTGGTCAAATCTTAAAGGAGTGTTTCGGCAAAAAATCAGATGTACCCAGTTTTCCACTCAGCCCAGATGTAGTTAATCAGCCAAGACGTGATTGGGGTGAAAATGTTGCTTCTTCTTTTTTTTTTTACCCGATTTTCTCCCCAATTTAGTCGTTTCCAATTCCACCCGCTACTCCCCCAATCACACGATACTACCAACGCTACCAACGAGACCTGTGAAACCAGCCGCCGCTTCTTTTCGAACTGCCGCTCACGCAACGTCACGGGACAGTCGAACGCTCTCGGAGGAAAGAGCCAACCGCCCGATCTGCCTGCGCTGACCAGCATCGCGATGAGTGATGGGGGGAGAAGGGGGGCCATCCCACCCACCCAGAGAGAGCGAGGCCAATTGTGCTCTCTTGGACTTCCGGCTACGGACGACTGCAGCATCACCAGGGATCGAACTTGCAGTCTCCTGATAACCAGGCCAACGCTTAGACGGTTGCACCAAATATTGCTTCTTTAGTTGGACCTGGAGCAGCACGGCAAATTTTGCTAAGACTAGAACTCAATAGTCACCCAAATAGCTCAAATAATTTCTGTGAAAATACTTCACCAAAACAACTCTCACCCTGCTGAAAAGTACTGTTCAGTTTTACAGTTTTAGAAACCTTATCATCAAGTCTGTGCTACCTTAATAAAGACCTGGACGATGTTCAGTTGCATTTGGGCTATTTCGGTGACTATTGAGTTATAGGTAGCATTGTTAGCCTCATAGCTCCACATGTCTTTGCTGATTCATTGGGAAATTGCAAATTGCTGAAGATTAAGAATCTGCTTGGTAGAACTCCAGTAGAACAGCTCCTGCCGTGCCACCTTCTTGCTAAATAAACCCCAGAATCACAACTAGTAGAATTGATAAGCTCTTCAGTTAGGCTGCGTCCAGATGACTAGTTTTGATCATCGGCAGTGGATGATGGTAATTGAGAGACGCTCTGAAGAGTGAGCAGCATATCAGCCATTCAGTTTAACATTTACATACAATATTTTTACAGTTTTTCAACCGATCAAGACTAATGAACAGTGTAGTAACAACGGGCCCAGTTAGCTTCAAGATCTTTGCCACTGTTTTGTTAAGAATCATAGAATTAACATTATTCCTAACATCTAACACCAGGAGTCTCATTAACAGTCTCACAAAGAAGCCTGCTTGGTGTGAATAATTAACAGTCTAGCTCGCCAAGTTGTCTTAAGGGCTAAATTAAGGCTGGAACAAATTCTAGCATGCGTGCACAGTAATTCTGTTACTCAGAAAACATTGTACATAGAAACGGCTACTAATTAGGCTTAAAGATATGCATAAAACAACCTGCTGTCTGAAGAAGCACATTTTCATTGTGATGATGGTCTTTGTAGCACCCATATCTCAACATGTCAATCATTGAATGCTTTTGTGTGCTATCCTGACCAGTCACAGATTCAGATGAGCTTCTGGGGTGAAGGCATTCAACACACAATATTTGGCTGTAATATAATCAAAATGTTATTTTTAGTGTCAAATACTGTAGACAGTTCCTGGAAGCACAAGGTAGGTGATTCTAGTAAAGTGGCCAGTGAGTGGAAGCACAAGGTAGGTGTTTCTAATAAAGTGGCCAGTGAGTGGAAGTACAGGGTAGGTGTTTCTAATAAAGTGGCCAGTGAGTGGAAGTACAAGGTAGGTGTTTCTAATAAAGTGGCCAGTGAGTGGAAGCACAAGGGAGGTGTTTCTAATAAAGTGGCCAGTGAGTGGAAGCACAAGGTAGGTGTTTCTAATAAAGTGGCCAGTGAGTGGAAGCACAAGGTAGGTGTTTCTAATAAAGTGGCCAGTGAGTGGAAGCACAAGGTAGGTGTTTCTAATAAAGTGGCCAGTGAGTGGAAGCACAAGGTACCACATTTCTGAAGCTACAGTCACGTTTCTGAAGCTGACCAGGCCGGAACCCGTTCAGAACGGCAGCTGTGAAGCGCAGAGCAGTTATGAGCGAGGCTGAAACACGACTCTGTTCTGAACAGCTCGTGGTCTCTAGATGGACAAGAGAAGCGCAAGCCAGCCAGTGGAAGATTTGCCCTCTTGAATAGAAAGCACTGTAACCACAAACAAACAGAGGCACACATGGCATACTTTTAGACGTATGCATAGTATAGACTATAAATAATACAGCCTATAAATAATTCCCTCCGTGTCTGGCTGAGAGTTATTTTTGCATGCGTTCTGGCAGCCTGTCATTATTGTGCCACTGGCTGACGGCTTTTCTTTTCCGTTCCCTTGTGAGAATTACAGAGCGTGATTAAGTTTTCGTTAGGCCCGCATCTCACGAGTGACTAAAGGCTCCTCCCCAGCGAGAAGGAACTAAGTTTCCCAGTTCAGTGGCTGTTAATTAGCCCTCCGATCCTTGTGGGACAATAACGAGAGAACGATGAAGAGTTGCATGACCCACAAGAACCAACGCCGGGCTCCATCCTCTCAGGACCCGAGGCCTGCAGTGCAACACGACTCTAATGATCCTTAATTACACCAGCTGGGTCTTATTACTGCAGCCCTTAACAAATGATTACAGGCTTAACCTGAAGACGTAGTTTCAGCCTTCAGTTCACTGTAAAAAAAATATTGCTAGGTTAAAGTAAATACTACTCAAAAAACACCGCCACTCTAGGTAGGTAGACAGATGGATAGATAGATAGGCAGACAGACAGACAGACAGACAGAAACACTATTCAGCCGAAAGTATGTGGACACCCCTCCTAAGCATTGAGTTCAGGCGTTTTGACCACATCCATTGCTGACAGATGTGTAAGGTCAAGCCCACAGCCTTGCAGTCTCCATAGACAAACACTGGCAATAGAATGGTTCACAGCTCGGAGAGCTGAGTGACTCTGAACGTGACACTGTCATAGGATGCCACCTCTGCCACAAGCCAGTTGTGTTGTTATTGAATGACTTGGAATTTTGTTTTCAAACTAAATTTTGAAATAGTTATCCCGCAACTATCCCACAGTTATCCTAAAGTTATCCTGGACTTACCCCACAGCTATACCTGAAATATTCCAGACTTATCCCATGGTTATCTCAGAGTCGTCCTCCAGTTATCCTCCAGTTATTTCAGAGTTATCTAATTCGTTTATTGAGGAAAATCCGATATTATGTATCTGTGAGTGGAAAATTCTAGAGTTCACCAACTTTAAGCACCACTGTAATTGACTGTCACGTGGGGTGGCCAGAAGGGTGGCTATTCTTCAAACTAGGGTGCCAGGCCTGGCCACTCTTTTGCAACATCCCTGACATTCACTAAGATACCGTGTTAAAAAACACATTCAGTTCCCTGTCCAAGTGGACGCCATCTGGCACTGACACATACTGAGGTGGAAGCAACATTGAGACAATGATACGGCTGCCCTGTATCGAAGAACTGCAGGACTGAATGTAAAATGAGATTTAACGGTAATTTGAGCACTTTTCCTGCTCGTGACAAGAGCATGATGCACTGAAATGCACTTGATTTGAATATTTAATCATTCCCACATGAAGAAAATACATTAGCGTTACACATTTACTGCCTAAGGTAAACCGAAGGACTATTAGCGTGGTGTATTTTATTCATATGAACCTGATGCGAAACGTTCAATCAAATCACTGGTTTTTTAGAGCAACGTTGTGACCTCGAGGACAGCCGGCTGTCTCGGTTTCCTCTGAGACTTGTACTAGCTGCCTTGTGGGGTCAATCAATCAGACTAATTTGCATATGATTAAGGTGATATTAGCATATCCATTAATATGGAAATATGGAAATAAAAGCGGAGACAGAGGCAGAGAGGGTTTTTGATGTGTTGTCTTTTGTAGACCTCGCCGTACAGAGGGTCTTCATTTTTATGGAGATGGCCATTTGGTCCTGATTGAGTTTTATTAGCGTGCGAGGGACCTGTGTTCCGTCAGAAGGCCGTGTTTAAAGTGCGGGCGACAGACGGAAAGGCCTTGGCATTCAAACAGCCAAGAATGACTCATGCATACAGACAGCTTTGTCCATGCATCCTGGATGCAGGCCACAGGATCCTAAACCCACCCCCAAAAAAATGGACTGTAGTAAAAGTACTTTTTCCGAAAAACAGCTCGAGTAGAAGAACGAAAGTAGCAGCTCAAACAGCTGCTTAAGTACTGGCAGCTGAGTAACACCCTGCATACGTTAGCACAGGAACTGAATTTTGATTGGCTCGGTTCTTCTCTTTTTTGGATCCGTCTGATCTAAAATAAAATGCTCCAAAGTGAGAGGAACCGTAAAGCAGCTCAGATGCTGTGACCAGTGGAATCTTATACTGTCTGCATGAAAAGCGGCTTTTTCTGCAATTTAATCTTCTCTTCTCTTCTAATGATGTGATTTCTCCAAGATTTCTCTATTAAACTGACAGATTTGAAGCATTGCAGTCGCCAGCCTTTCGCTTGTAAACCTCTTATTTAACTGACTTCCCAATGATTGAAGATGGTATAATTAGAACTGACAGGGAAGTTATTATTCAGCGTGGACATGGACGACCATTAGTCCAGGCATTAAGGTATTTGTCCATCAACCATTAATCTTCTCTCTTCCCACTGCTGTAGTTCTCTCTCTTTTCGTTCTTCACTATCTCTCCCTTCTGTCTTTCGGTCCTCTGCTTTTCGTCCTCTTCTGTCGTTCGCTCTGCGTGTTGTTTTGTGATGTGAATGGACCTGAGTGTGGTCATATATGCTGTGCTCGTTAAAGCCTGTATTGTAATCTGCACACTGTTGGGCTCAAGACTGTTTAAAGTGCAGAAGGTCCCCTCATGCTGAACACCAGAAGACCTAGACTGATTCAAAGCCAGGTCCTTCCTCCTTAATCCCACAGTTGTCACAGAAGTTACCCTGAAGTTATCCATGAGTTATCTGGCATTATTTTCAAAGCTATATCAAAATTCTGCCCCAGTTATCCTGGAGTTATCCTACAGCTATGTCAGGTATCCCATGTTTATCCCACAGTTATCTCAGAGTTATCCTACAGCTATGTCAGTTATCCCATGCTTATCCCACAGTTATCTCAGAGTTATCCTACTGCTATGTCAGTTATCCCATGCTTATCCCACAGTTATCTCAGAGTTATTCAAGAATTATCCTACAGCTATGTCAGGTATCCCATGCTTATCCCACAGTTATCTCAGAGTTATCCTACAGCTATGTCAGGTATCCCATGCTTATCCCACAGTTATCTCAGAGTTATCCTACTGCTATGTCAGTTATCCCATGCTTATCCCACAGTTATCTCAGAGTTATCCTACAGCTATGTCAGGTATCCCATGCTTATCCCACAGTTATCTCAGAGTTATCCTACTGCTATGTCAGTTATCCCATGCTTATCCCACAGTTATCTCAGAGTTATCCTACAGCTATGTCAGGTATCCCATGCTTATCCCACAGTTATCTCAGAGTTATCCTACTGCTATGTCAGTTATCCCATGCTTATCCCACAGTTATCTCAGAGTTATCCTACAGCTATGTCAGTTATCCCATGCTTATCCCACAGTTATCTCAGAGTTATCCTACAGCTATGTCAGTTATCCCATGTTTATCCCACAGTTATCTCAGAGTTATCCTACTGCTATGTCAGTTATCCCATGTTTATCCCACAGTTATCTCAGAGTTATCCTACAGCTATGTCAGTTATCCCATGCTTATCCTACAGTTATCTCAGAGTTATCCTACAGCTATGTCAGTTATCCCATGCTTATCCCACAGTTATCTCAGAGTTATCCTACAGCTATGTCAGTTATCCCATGCTTATCCCACAGTTATCTCAGAGTTATCCTACAGCTATGTCAGTTATCCCATGTTTATCCCACAGTTATCTCAGAGTTATGATACAGCTATGTCAGTTATCCCATGCGTATCCCACAGTTATCTCAGAGTTATTCAAGAGTTATCCTACAGGTATGTCAGTTATCCCATGTTTATCCACAGTTATCTCAGAGCTAATCTACAACTGTGTCAGTGTTATCCTACAGTTATCTCAGAGTCATGCCACAGTTATCCTACAACAATGTAAGAGTTATCCCATGCTTATCCTGGAGTTATCGCAGAGTTATCCTACAGCTATGTCAGTTATCCCATACTTATACCACAGTTATCCTGGAATGGTCCCAGAGTTCTCCTACAGCTATGTCAGAGTTTTCTCAGACTTCGCACTATCTAGACTTTCGCATCAGCCTTTGTTTCGAGGGTCTGTTTTGCAGCAGTTTGACTCTGTTGCTTTTATATAAATGTGCTTGGTCTCAAAATCTCTCTCTGTTCCTCAGCTAAATGAAACGGCAAAGCAGCTGATGGAGATGGACAAACCGGTGGCCGTTCCTGGGCCCAGCGCTGACCCTGGCTCTCCGCCGTCCAGCTCCAGCTGTAACGGTAACGGACAGGTGAGCGCCGCGATCCAGCGTCGACTGGACGGGAAGAAGAACGCTAAGAAACGTCACTCGTTTACAGCGCTAAGCATGACGCAGCGCACGGCTCAGGCACTAGGCAACAACCGGCACTCCATGGAGATCAGCGCTCCTGTCCTCATCAGCTCATCCGACCCCAGAGCCGCCGCACGCATCGGGGACTGTCCGCACCTGTCCTCCAGCGCCCCCACATCACAGGTACCACTGCATGTATGATCAAGGGTATAATAATCAGGGCTGCAGTAACAGCCTCTCCTCTTCTGGGAAGGTTGGACCATTGCTGTGAGGATTTGATTGAGCATTAGTGAGGTCAGGTACTGATGTTGGATGGTCAGTTCTGGGTCACTCCAACTCATGCCAAAGGTATTGGATGGAGCTCCATCACTCCAGAGAACACAGCGCCACTGAGTTGTCCTCGCGCTCGCTGGGTGGGTAGGATGGCTCCCCGTCTCCCACCATCACTCAGAGCGTTGCTGGTAAGTGCAGGCGGCTGTCAGCTGATGTAACAGATCTGGAGGTTGGCGCTTTCCTCTGAGTGTGTTCGGCTGTCCAGCGTCATCGTGTTGTGGCAGTTTGAAAAGATGCGGTGGCGCCTCACAGAAATCAGAGGGAGCCTCTGTTTGCCTTCGCCCTCCTAGTGCTGGTGGTGTGATTAGGGGGAGTCTGAACTACTGAGTGAATAAAAAAAAGCTTTTCTAAATGTTTTTAGTACAAATGGGCATATTTTTATTGTCCGTTTGCTACAAGTGACCATTTAAAAAAAAGAAAGCTGTTTAGGTGGTTTTTGCCATTTTTCTTTGCAAAACCTGAAAGAGCGGCTGATACAAGCCCTGCGTTGGGAATAAAGTCAAAGGCTACGCGTTTTATCCCTTTGTTGTGTTCTCAGCGCCTTTACAGCAGTGAGGTTGAGCTGTGTATCAGCTGCTGCTCTCAGTTTAATCCATCTCCTGTGCCACTGAAAAGCTTTTCTTCTTAACTTGATTTTTAACGCCTACATCACTCTCAGAGAACAGCAGCGGAAAAAGTCAAATCCCACTTGAAAATAAGTGGAACGGCTCATCAGAGCAAACAAGATGTAACGCTGGGGAGCGATGATGAGGCGGACGCATATGCGGAGACAAGCAAGATTTATTAGGGGCAAATCCATTGCTCAGGGTCAAGACAGTCCAGGTTCAGGTAGCCCACACGGAGAGATTGGGGTACAGACATGATAAACAGACGGAATAAACAAACACCAAACAATACCAGCAGCCCAAATAAGACGAGCCAACTCACAGTGGAACACACAGGGCTTAAATACAGGTAACAAGGAGGGATAACAAGACACAGGTGGGAGTAATTAAGGGCAGGGTCTGAAAACAAGGGGGCAGGACTGGGAAGAAACAAAACAAAAGCAGGTGACAGGACTAAAAGGTAAGCAAAAGCACATGGATAACTGGGAGGGGCCAAACGTGACACAAAATGACTTCATGAGGTAAAAAGTTCATTAATTTTTTTTCATCCTAAATCAAAACTTTAAAATTAACAATCGTTTCAATCAGTGGATTTTTTTCAGTCGAATAAAAGTAGCTCAACTACATGAAGTCGTATTTTTAGGTTGATGTGACGAGCCGTTTTTTACAGTGGTGATGAATTTAGCGTGACTCTAACTGTGCACAGCGTTGCCACGGTGAACACTTTGTTTGCTGTTAGAGTTTTGATGTTTCAGTAATTGCTCACCACAGCGCCGTGTCCCTGTTAATCGTAGCTTCTGTAAAATAATGAAAACATAATAAAGAATGAGTTTAAGTCTTAAACGTGCTGCGCTCCGTCCCTCTGTGTCCTGCAGGACTCCTCGTTTGCCGGGACGTCCAGTGCGGGAGCAGCCGTTAGTCCGCGGGTCGCCACGGCAACCGAAGAGCTGTTGGCTGCCGCGAAGGTCCAGCTGCCTCTGAATATGTGAGTCCGTCAGAATTGGTCACACTGATATTACACGCACACACACACACACACACACACACACACACACACACACACACACACACACACACACATATATCTTCTATTCTCGGCCTGCAACTGTTTTACTTGCTTTTAGTGAACTTTTAAAGTGATTTTTGGTATGTTTTAGTTGTTGTTTCATTTTTATTATTTTATTTTTGTATTAATTTGATTTTAATATGGCCAAGCTATGTTTTTTACATCTTTTACTTTTTATTTATTTATTTATTTATTTAATTATATATTTTTATATTATATATTTAAGGTTATTTATTAAGCTACTTTGTTTTTGTAATTTAATGGTTTATTGGTTTAATTTCTTTCTACTACCATGATTATTATTACTTTTTAGCATTTGATATATTGATATACACACACATACATCTAAGCCGCTCATCCTTTTGGGCTATGGGGGAAGCTGGAGAGCCTATCTCAGCAGTCATTGGGTGGAAGGCAGGATACACCCTGGACAGGTCATATATATATATATATATATATATATATATATATATATATATATATATACACACACACACACATTCAAAATGTAAGATATCCATTTGTAACAATTTTGGATATAAAAAGATATAAAAGCTAAAACTATTTTTATAATGAAAAAAGAAAAAAATGGCATTTTTGGAACAAATTGCATTAAATGTATTAATGCATTCAAAATGTAGCATATTATATTTCGCTGCTTTCAGAACAAAACCTTGTTTCTCAATTTTTGTCATTTTTCAGTTTTTGACATAATTTGAAAATACCCATAATCCTATATATTGTGTGTAAATTCCATGATGAATGGACCAAAAGAAATGACCTAAAATGACCTGGAAAGACGTTTGGTTCCATTGACTTTCATTAAAAGTAGAGTGTGTTTTTCCTTCTCCTGTAGGTTTTGTTCTGACAGCAGCGATATGCATGTGTTTATAGTCATACTGCTTAAATGACATGTATCTGCACATCTTAGTGCCCAAACGTTTCCATACAACTGTGTGTGTGTGTGTGTGTGTGTTTGTGTATATAAAATAAATTTTAATGCAAAGTTTATATATAAATAGAATCCAGTACATACGTTCAACTTTACATTTATGTGAAACTACAAGGCACCTTAAATTTTTTCATATAATTTATAAATAAAACACTATCATATTATACATGCAAATACTTTGTAAATAAAACATAAAAAGAAATAGGTTTCATAAATATTAACAAATAAATAAATAATTCAGAAAACTGTTCAGAAAGCAAAGCAAAAGGACAGAGGTGGTCCAGCGGTCACGGAAACAGAACATCAGTCCGTGTTTTTTGGGTTTTTTTTATCCACGCCCAAATTGTCTGCTGGAATTTTACGAATAAAAATGTTCTACAGTTTGTTTACTGTTTTTCTAATGTCATGGATGAGCGGGGTGTCTAGTTTTTCTTCAGAGCTTGGCGGAGCCTCTATTACTACACACACAGACAGGCTCTCGCTCATCCTCTTTAGAGGTCAGTCTGACCACTGATGCGAGTGGACAGGTCTGCCTCCTCTGACCCGGTGACCACCTGCGCCGTCCCCACAGAAGCCACGTCGTTCCATTGCCATAGCAACCCCGGTTTTTAACCTGTCAACTCGTCTAAAGGCTCTTTTTCCAACCCTTCTTTGTTTCATTGTACCTTTGTCCAGTTTGAGTCCACTGTGTACACTGTGGCCACTTTATCAGAAACCCCTCCCTTGTGGCTCCACTTTGCTGGTGTGCAGTGAGCGACTGTAGCCCATCTGTTGATGCACAGTTTGTGTTTCATTCTCTGGCCATTCATAAATGAGTGGACGTACAACATAGGTGTTTCTAATAATGTGGACAGTTAAAAGAACTATAAGGTTGGTGTTTCTAACAAAGTGGCCAGTGAGTGGAAGCGTAAAGTACGTGTTCCTAACGAAGTGGCCATTTAGTAAAAGTATAAGTGTTTCCAATAAAGTGGCCGGTGAGTGTAAGTGTAAGTTAGGTGTTTCTAATAAAGTGGCCAGTCAGTAAAAGTACAAGTTGGTGTTTCTAATAAAGTGGCCAGTGAGTGGAAATATAAGTGGGGGTTTCTACTGAAGTACTGAAGTGATGTTCTCTTGTTTATTCAGTTACCTGGCGCTTTACGCCTATAAGCCTCAGAAGGCGGACGAGCTGGAGCTGAGGAAGGGTGAGATGTACCGTGTGATGGAGAAGTGCCAGGACGGCTGGTTTAAAGGAACGTCCCTGCGCAGCGGCGCCTCTGGAGTTTTTCCTGGGAACTACGTCACCCCCGTGTCCAGGTGAGCAAGCCTGTGCGGTAAAACGCTTCTTCAGGATTGATAACGCAATTTGAGGGATCTTCATTTTTCATACCGTCAAACAGCTCCCAAATATGATCCATCAGTCACTACTGCAGTAGCAGCGTCCAATTTGTCCGAAGATTCACATTTTATTCAAGGAAATAATCGTTTTTTGTGGTTGTTTGCTTTTTGCACAGCATCCCAACTTTTTGGAAATGGAGTTCTAAATGAAACGGTGGTCTCTGACTTTTGCACAACACTGTACTATACAAATTCACGAGGAAGAGAAACATCTGACAATATTATGTTTCTTAAATAATACACAAATGTTCCCTATTTGTGCTGAAACTTGGCCCTAAAGGCTTAGAACATCTGGCTCTGAGTGTCCTGGTACAGTAAGTGCTTATTTTTACATAATTTACACCCCGGCCAGATCTGATGTAGTCATCACACTTTCTCTTGGAAAGGTACAGAAGCCACCTGGCGTCTCAGAAAGACCTCATATCCAAACATTTACAGCAGTATTCCCCATCTGACCATATTTTCTAAGAACACAGCTTTCAGCATGTGAACCAACGGCACAGCGTGTTCTCAAAACAGCAATCACTGGAGATCAGTTCAGAGAACCTTCTGGAAATGTGCAGATGGTGGAAGTCTTTCTTTGCCATGAAGCCAAAGTGGAAGAGGAATGCTCTCAGTGTGATGATGAATCTGGGAAGAGCAGCTGTGCCCCCTGTTTGAATGTGTGTGTGTGTGTGTGTGTGTGTGAGAAGCCAGGTGAGGAATAGTGTTAAGCTGCAGCCTGGTGGCTTGTGGGAATTGTAGTCTCACAGGTGTGAGAGCGGAAATCAGTCCAATCTGGCAAACGGCCCTCCAGAACTACTGGCAGAGTTAATTGAATCTTTTTTTAGGTTGCCATATTGAGCGCACCTCATAATCTACAGAAAACAAATGGAAAGGATTAGCCTTTGGAGTCAGAGCTGTATCTGTTCCACTCTGCAGTTTAATTACTGGATTTTTTGAGATTGTGCATCATCGTTTACGTATTCATGTGTCTGTGTATTAATACTCGTTGCTCAAGTCCAGTCAGTGTAGATGAAATACCTGCGTGCCACCTATAGATGGCAGTAGCTAATGTGTCTTCTGTACCATTCTAGCCACACAGCTGTGATCGCCATGCATTGTGCAGCCATGATATATTTTGCCGAGTGTAGTGTTGTGCATGCAGAACCAGAGCTGTACGGAAACTTTTTGGGCAGGTAGCACTGGTTCTAGAAATGTCCCAAGTGATCTAGCACAAGTTAGAGTATTGCAGCATTTTCATTGGTCCTGTAAAAACAGAGTAATAATACTTCTAAAACGTGGAACGTAATGAAAACTGTGGACCAAATACCAAATTAGTTCAACCTGTGGTTCCACAGTAAAAAACTATGTTAAAAACAAAATTAATTATTAGATATTTACTATGATTGTTTTAATATATTTAAACCCAAGCCTTTCATTGAGATGGTAATAAGCTAAATATATACAATATCATCATTAATTGGGCACTTTCTATTGGGAGGTGACTGTCCCAAACACTACTGCTAAATTTCCAAATAAATAAATAAATAAAGTGTAAAATTTTGAGTTTTTTGTTTTGTTTTTAAAGTTTTTTGGGGTTTCTTATAATGTGATGTTGTACAATTTAGATTTATGATGAGTTTAATTTTTTTTTTAAATGCTGTCCCACATTTTCATGTCACTACCGAAATCCAAAATGTTCTAGTATGTAGGCGGAACCTTATTTTAGCCACACCCCTGGATTTTAGAGTAGGACTGCATCCCTGTCCCTTCATGGCCACATGGTGAGCAGCTACGTAGATCATACTGAAATGCATATTTTCTGTAATTAAGTAACCTTTTTGTGGTTTAATGTAAAATATGATGATTTTATTTGTGTTTGCTGGACATTTACTGGCTGCATTTTTGAGATCAAAATGAGCCAAAATTGTCACCACTGAAAAAGTCACTACTGACACATTCGGTGAAGTTTGGGTAGCGTTATGACTGTTCTGCTAGAGACAAAATGGAATGTTCAATCATTTATTTTAATAAAATTAACAATCATAGTATGAGGTCACTCAAAGCAAAAGGATTTAAAGTCCAAGATCCAGTTAAAAGTCTGAAATGTGTTTTTAACTCTGACTTTAAACCAGTTCAGTAGAATCGTCCATGTACAGATAATATGCAGTATTTCAGGGGCCCAATCAGGACTCAACTAGTGGTTTTCTGTGTAATTGAGAGAGGAAACCCACACCAGCAGAAGCTCAGCGCTGCAGTGGGACGCAGTGTAGTTTATTACCTCAGTGTTATTTTTAATAAATAAATAACTTGGTGAAAATTCACACTTATGGGCGCCGCCGTTCTCATTGCAGGTTTGTTTTCAGGAGTTCTGTTGAGGTTTTTACATTTACATTTACAGCATTTGGCTGACGCTCTTATCCAGAGCGACTTACAATTGGATCATTTTACACAGGGAGGCCAAGGTGGTGTTGGGAGTCTTGCCCAAGGACTCTTATTGGTATAGTGTAGGGTGTTTGCCCAGGTGGGGATTGAACCCCAGTCTACAGCGTTTGATTGGCTAAGAGGGGGCATCATTCTACAAGTGGTCAGTTGGTGTGTTTACCAGGGCTAGTGTTAGTGACTTCAGACACCAAACATGTCCTGATCAACCAAATTTGGGGTAAGAGGGCGACTGTCGGGTTGACTTGTGGCAGTTGAATGACACACTGTAGCTGAATTCTTAACTACCTGCTGTGTGATGGAACTTTTAAATACTCTGATCGGGCCCTGAAGGAGTCGCGCGCTAACGTTTTACACATGTGCCCATAATTCTCCTGCCAGGACAAGTAATCAATGCAGTCTGTAGTCTGTAATGATTCTAAAGGCTGTCAGTAACACCGCCTCTATGATGGATGAGTTGGCTTCCTCTCAGCTGTCGTCACTGGCAGTGAAACTGGTCTAAATGTTCATTTATTAATGCGCAGGACTGTGATGACCATGACGGACCAAAACTTTGGAGTCAATGCTTTCAATAAAATAAAAACTATTTACCAGCCAGTACATGCACAAATTGATCCTTATTTTACAGAATCCAGAAAGAAGTTCTAATACAAATAATATCCATAAAAAAGTTCTAATAAAAAATAATATCCAGAAAAAAGTTCTAATAAAAATAATATCCAGAAAAAAGTTCTAATAAAAATAATATCCGGAAAGAAGTTCTAATAAAAATAATATCCAGAAAAAAGTTCTAATAAAAATAATATCCAGAAAAAAGTTCTAATAAAAATAATATCCGGAAAGAAGTTCTAATAAAAATAATACCCGGAAAGAAGTTCTAATAAAAAAGTATATCCGGAAAGAAGTTCTAATAAAAATAATATCCGGAATGAAGTTCTAATAAAAAATAATATCCAGAATGAAGTTCTAATAAAAATAACATGCAGAAAGACGTTCTAATACAAATAATATCCAGAAAGACGTTCTAATAAAAATAACATGCAGAAAGATGTTCTAATACAAATAATATCCAGAATGAAGTTCTAATACAAATAATATCCAGAAAGACGTTCTAATACAAATAATATCCATAAAAAAGTTCTAATAAAAAATGATATCCGGAAAAAAGTTCTAATAAAAATAATATCCAGAACGACGTTCTAATACAAATAATATCCAGAAAGACGTTCTAATACAAATAATATCCATAAAAAAGTTCTAATAAAAAATGATATCCGGAAAAAAGTTCTAATAAAAATAATATCCAGAACGACATTCTAATACAAATAATATCCAGAAAGACGTTCTAATACAAATAATATCCAGAATGAAGTTCTAATAAAAATAATATCCAGAACGACGTTCTAATAAAAATAATATCCAGAAAAAAGTTCTAATAAAAATAATATCCAGAACGACGCTCCACTAAACACACAAGAATGAAGTTGTAATAAACAATGTTTTTTGATTCAGGATGGTCTGTTTTTAGTAAAACCCACCCTCACCCTACCTGTTATGATTTGAACAGAACCGCATGTGAGCCCCTCTCTGTGTCCGCAGGGCTCCGTTTGCAGTGGGACAGTCTCGTGCCTGTTTGCCCGGAGTGTCTCCGGCGGTTAAGCCTGTTCCTGGCTCTCCCAGCTCTCCGGGACCCTCCAGCCCTGTCATGCTCAGCTCCGCCTCCCGCTCCGCCACGCCGCTGGCCAACCCTTCATCGTCCTCATCCTCATCCTCTCCGCACCTGAAGAACTGCCTGCGTATGTGCGGCCAGCAGCCGGCCAGCCAGGTCCGGCCACCAGCACAGCTGGGTGAGTGACAAGTCCTTCAAACAGCATCATCAGATAATGGGAACCAGATGTTGCCATGACTACAACACAGATATAGACACTTTAGACACTACACGAGTCTGAGTTTTACATAAAATAGTGTTAAATCTGAAAAATAAATACTTTTCTTTGGGGACTACTTTGCCGCACAGCGCCCTGCATGTCTCCCTCCACCATGAATGGAGTTGAAGTTCTCTAAACTCTCATAAAACAGCGTCTCAGTCATCAGGCAGTGAATTCAGAACCAGTTCATGTAGGAACTTTCTGTGAGGAGCTTTTAGAGGGACGTCTGGTTCCTATCACCACCACTGTGAACGGTTCTGGCTCTGTAAGTTTATCTAGAACAGAGAGTTTCAGACCAAACCACTCTGAATGACTCGGTTTACATCTTACCCACTTAATTATACAGAAGTTTAATAAGATTGGTGTGATTCCCCGTTAAGTTAGTTATGACAAGGGAACAAACTTATTTTAAAAAGTGTTATTGACTTGACTTGTAAATCGAGATGAAAACAACTACAGAAACAATCTTTTGAATACAAAGTCATAGAAATGTATACTTAAATATTTATGAATTGGATGAAAAAATTGTGTGTAAAGTCTCGTTTTGCATAAAAAAAAACATCCTTTAAATTTTTGCCGTGTTTTTTGTCATTTTTTTTGACATTAAAACAAATGTCAGACGCGGACACCGCGAACCTGTCCATACAGATTGAAGCATGTAACAGGAGGGAGCGATAAGGAAGCGGAGAAAAGTGAGATTTATTGAGAGCAAATCCAGAGTCATGGTCTGGACAGTCCAGGATCAGGAAAACACGGGGCTGTCCCCTAGAAATGTTGAGGGACGTAGTGTAAGTGGACTCTTTGCCAGTGTATTGGCCTGAGTATGAGGGCTAAGCCACTCTGAGACCGAATCATGACGAGCTTCTCAACTGAACTGCGTTCTGACAGCCGTCACTTGCCAAGGTCACGAAGAGCCGAGATTTATGGTGCTGCATATTAACACGAGTGCTGAAATGTTGCGTTTATAGTTTACAGCCAGGCCGCTCGGCCCCTGCAGAGCCACCGAACAGCCTGTGAATCTTTCTTTCCTCGATGATGTTGCAGCCTAAACATCTGCAGTTAGTCTAAAGTAAATGACCTCAGTGTTGCTCCACCTTTTCCTCAGCCATGCAGTGCCGGCGCTAATTGTCAGAGCGGACTGCACACGTTACGTTCAGCGTTTGCCAAGGTCAAGGGTTCTTGTTCACACTCACACATTGGCTAATCTGCTGTCAGTGAGGCCTGCGGCCTGCCACTCTATTCAGGGCAGATGGACCGTGTGTTTGTGTGAATGAGGAGGCAGTGTTAAGGAGCGCAGGAGCTTGTTAACACTTTTTAAAGCTGTCCGCTGTAATGAAGGCCCTGCCGCGCTGCGTTGGCAGTAATTGCTGGGTTCTCCAACTTCGCAGGACTGCGAGAAGCTCGTTAGGAAAAAGCTGAGAGTCTGGTGTGACTGCCAGGTCAACGCCTCTCGAGGCTCCCCCTGGTGAGGTAGCATGCAAGAACGTACACATGGGCGTGTTCATGTTCGCAACATGCTCGTCATGCCTGTGAAAAATTTACAAGAATTATGTTTTCATAAAAATGCACAAACATCATTTGATCCTTTGTATAAAAACAGTTATGGAGGCCAGTCGTTTGCCGTGGCAGACTAGCTTGAGAGACGTTTCAGCTACAAAACAGGTGCTAAAGCCCTGTTCACGTGTTACTCGTTCAGCTGAGAATTAAACAGGAAGGGGTTCAATATCAAAACTCTGTCAAGTTACCAATAAAAATAACAATAATTATACGAAATACAAAAACACTGAATTGTCAGAGTCGAATAGACATTTCAGACTTTAACTGAATTGGACTTTAGACTAAAATACTTTGAGAGACTCTAGACCAGGGGTCGGCAACATGCGGCTCCACAGCTGAATCAGATCAGTAGGTAATAATAAAATAATCCTCCTCTACAGTAAAATAAAGCTCTGCTGATCCTTCAACACAGTTTAACAGTAAATGGTCTTAAACGCTGTAGTTAATGTAGAACTGCTGATTCACCCTTTAACCCTGAAGATCAGCCCAGACGGCTGGTCACCATAGCAACACAGACGACAGTCTCGCCCAGCTAGTAGCTACAAAACGGCAAAGAGAGAGATTTAAGACGGACATCGATAATCTGGAGATGAATGGATTTATTTGTGTTTATAGTCAGTCAGCTGATTTCCTGATACGTTTAATCTGCAACGAGAAACTGACAAACAAAAAAGTCTCAAAGCTGAAGTCGCTTCTCGTTCGCCAGGTAGTTGTTCAAAATGTCCCGTTCCACCTTAAATGGTGCAGTAGTTACATTCTGGTGCTTCAGGCACCATTTAAGGTGGAACGGGGAAATTCGAACAAGAAGCTGGAGAATGAGAAGCGACTTCAGCCTCATAAAAAGTTTAAGATTGAGAGACATTTTACAAGAAACTGTTCAACTTTTGAGGGAAAGTTTCCTGCTGGAGATGCGAGAAAAGCAGCTATAGCTGAGCTGAAGCTCAAAGCAGAGCAGAGTCAGACTGTGTTTTGTTTGTATTTGTAGTAGCTCATCAGCACAAACTGAGATGTATTTACAGCCAAGATGGTGAAATGGACATAAAGTGTTGTGGCTCCAAAGGTGGTTTGATTTTTGTTGAAAGACCAAAATCGCTCTTAATAACATTTGGGTTGCTCTAAATCTTAATTATGTTTATTTTATTAAAATAAATGAGCGAACATTCCATTTCGTCATTACCAAAACAATCACTACATTACTGAAACTTTCCTGAATGTTTCAGTAGTGACAGGTTTCGCTTATTTTGAGCTGAAAAACAAAGCCAGAACGTGACTAGCAGTCATATTTTTCACAAAACAACACAAAAAATGATTTTTTTCGTTCTTAATTTTCCACACTGACTTTCAGACTTTGGGACACATTTACTTTAAAGCAATGGGATCTAACTGCTCACCATGTGGCCATGAGGGACAGGGATGCAGCCTCACTTCCTGCTCTAAAATGCAGGGGCGTGGATAAAATAAGGCTCTTTGTGTTTTGGTAGTGACATAAAAATGTGGGACGGCAGTTTTTGAATAAAGTTTTTTTTATTTAAAAATTTAACATAAATCATAAAATGTTAAATATACGTAAGAAATGCACATTTTTGTAATTCTTCTCTTTTAACCGACATGCACTGACTCGCACGTCAAGAAACTGAAAACCAAAACTGTCTGCATTTGATTTAGCCAATTAGCATTAGCATCGGTTGGACACACACTAACACACCACCACCACGTCAGTGTTACTGCAGTGCTGAGAATGATCCACCACCCACATAGTACCTGCTCTGTGAGGGTCCGGCGCCCCCAGCCCCTCTTCATAGGCTCATAACTCCAGATATGAGTCTCGTATGATCTCGTGATGAGATGAGAGGGTTTGAACTGGATTTCTGAGCTGGATCATCACAAAGATACAGACACGGATATGGAGACAGAGAATTTGACACCCGGGCGAGTCGTGGACCCCAGAGGGTTAAACAGTATAGCAAAATGAAAGTAATAACTGTACAATTTGAAGCGTCATCCTGAGTCCTGAGAATCTGTTGGGGTTTAGCTCAATTTTAAACGATTTCACCAAACAATTGGTGGACCAAGACCAAGAAAATTGGACTCATTCTTGGGTATCAATCTCATTTGGACTCACTTTAGACTCGTGATATCCTTTGACCCGCCTTGGCTGCAGCCCTGGTGATTATCACTGGCAAATATTCATGTCAGACCACAATACACATTAAAAAAGCAGCGCTGGATATAATTAAACATGTATCCATGATAAAGACCCCTTAGAGCACATGTGTCAGGCTCCAGTCCTCGTGGGTCAAAGCACTGCCTCATTAAATACAACTGATTCAGCTCATCAGCTAATTAGCCAGACCTTTATTCATTAATTCTGAGTGGTAGATGAGGATAAACACCAATCTGCACAGCATTTTGGCCTGGAAGGTTCCCAGTTTGGCATGCCTGCCTTTGAGGTTGAGGTTGTCTCTGCTGGAAAAATATCCAGCCTAGTGGCTGGGAGCTGTTACTACACCCACACAGTCACTCTAGCTGAAATAGCCTGGAGGAAGGAAGCCTTCTTTGAAAACTCCTTTTGACCACACAGTGTGGGGCTGTTTCCTCCAACATCCTTCTAAACTGCCAGAGAAGATCCCTCAGAGCTCCAGACAGACCTTATATCACTCTACGCCGGTGGAGTTTCAGCACAAGGCATCCGTTAGTCAGTCAGGCGGAGCTAAATGCAAAACGAACAGGCGTCATCCGCCTCCTGAAATGAATGTGAACTCCCGCGCCTTCATCTCCGCAGTTCTCATTCCGCTTTTTCATTTTGACAAAATTGCAGATGCCGCCTCAGTCGATTCCACCAGCAACAAGCATTATTCAAAGATGTTTACCGCCAAACGTCTGCCGATGAGGAGGTCAGTGTAGAGAGCGAGGGACGACAGCCACAGCAGAGGTTGCTCATCAGCTGCTGAAGATGACTCTTGGAAGTAGAGCAACTGAAAATTACCATTAATTATTAACTAATTCATCTATAGATTACTTTATCAATGCATCAAACTCAAAACGGTTCAAAATACAGATTCCTATGCAACTCTTATTTTATTTTATTATTATCCTTATTTTCCTGTAAATAGTCGAGATTTAGCTTTAATTTATATTATTTATAATGTTGATAATGTTTATACTGTTTCCCATTTCTATTACTGAGTGCCTTACTCCTGTTACTCTGCTGCTGCTGTAATACTGTGAATTTCCCTGCTGTGGGACTAATAAAGGATTATCTTATCTTATCTTATCTTAAAATGATGCAAAAAATCAGTCAAGTCGTTATTTCAGCGTATGTATTTAACGATAATTTACACAACTTAATATCAGCTGTTTCACTGTTTAGTGCGTCACTCTTTCCCTTCATTCCAGACTTTCAGTTTCTCAAAGAATCTGCATACACACCCCCAAAGTTCAGTCTTAGAAGCTGGTTTAACATTTCATTTGAATTGACTTTAAATATGAATTATAATAAAATATCTTTTCTCTACATCAAACCATGAACACTCTAAGCAACCTTTCCATGATTAAAGGGCTCTTTGCATCATGAAAGGGTTCTTTAAATTGATAGGAAGGATTCTGTAGATGTTTCAATATAGAACCAGAAAGGGGCTTCAGCCTGTAGTACTACATGTTTGGTCCAAGGGCCAAACAGCGCTGTGACAGTAAACTATGATGTTGCATAATTAATGTATTTAATATAATGTATAAACCTAAACAGCCCTTAAGAAATAATATAAAAATAATTTGAATCTTATGAATAATTCCATGTCTCTCTGTCTCTTTAGTCCACAGTCCTCCAGCAGGTGGCAGTCCAGAGCGCCCCACTGTGTCTGTTTCCCCGCTGAGGCCGCAGGGTTCCCCATCTCGCTCCCCTGGCCCCTCCCCCGGCCGGCCTCTCTCCATGGTGGTTCCACCCCAGTCTCACTCCGGCATGCCCTCCATCATCTCGTCAACGCCCCGCCCCCTCATCCCCCTCAACTCTGCCGCCGCCGCCATCACGCCCCCCAATGTCACCGCCGCCCTGCTGAACGGGGGCGAGGGTGTGGTCATCCCGCTGCAGCCCGCGTCCCCCGCACACGCCCACTCTCACGCACACGCCCAGCCACAGGGGGCCACCGCTCTGCCCAAACTGGAGGAGAAGAAAGCAGAGAAGGTGAGTGGACAGGTCACTGGGTTCAACTGCTGTGAGGTCAGCTGTGTACGTGCATTCGTTCTCTATTAAAGTGAGAGTTCCACAGAACAGTGAGGGCTGGCATGTGTTTCCAGTGACACTTTATTTTCAGTGGGACTCTCAGTAACATGTAAAAGCACATCGCTGCTCTCGGAAGAAAACCTTCTCTCCATTTTTGTCATTTTTCAGTTTTTGACATGATTTTAAAGGACCTGTTGTTCTTTACATTGTGTGTAAATTTCATGATGAATGGAGCAAAAGAAACAGCCCATAATTACTTGGAAAGACGTCCGGTTCCATTGACTTGCATTAAAACTACAGTAGGTTTTTTTCTTTCTCCTGTAAAGTTATAATTTTGGAGATACAAGGTTTTCTTCCGACAACAGCAACTTCAGGATCAGTATTAGGGCGAGGGTGAGGATAGGATTAGGTTTTGGGGTGAGGTTAGGGTTAGGATTAGGGCCAATGTGAGGACCAGGATTAGGTTTCGTGTTGAGGTTGAGGTTAGGATTAGGATTAGGGCCAGTGTGAGAGTCAGGATTAGGTTTCGGGTTGAGTTTAGGATTAGGATTAGGGCCAGTGTGAGGGTGAGGGTTAGGATTAGGGTAGGATTAAACTGCTCGTTAAGGAGCTCTAATTAGGAGGAAGGAACTGAACATTAAAACATATTAAACGCCGCGTTCATGGCCAGTTTATTCATTTCTTACTGTGTTTATTTAACTGCTGTATTAAAGCAGTAGAGACACTCGAGGAGGGAGTTATCACTATAACATCACGGCTGAGATGATCTATGGCGACCACTCTCGTTTTCTATTGCTTAAATCAAATATTTCTTCACCTCTGGTTGTATTGTTGCTGCCCACCAATGAAAGTAAATCTTGTCTGAAAATCCGCCGTAATTCCATGTACAAAAATCGCCAGCTGGCTCAAATCTGTTATATCTGTCGTCTTGTCTAAATCCAGCAGGTAAAACTCGAAATCCATGACAGAGTCTTAGAGATTTCTCAGAATCCTGTGCTATATCACCAGTGCAGTCAGACACGGTCCGACGGGAAAGGATAACGCTCTGAAAGTTTCTGGAGATGCAGCAACCATGCACTCCTTCACAAGGCAGGCACACCTTCAGAATAAGGCTGCGGTCGCTCTGAGATCAGTTCACTCGCCTCAGACACTCTGTCCAGCTCCTTTATGGGTTGTGTGAAAGAAGCTTGCTGTGCAGTCAAATTGCCCTTGTTTTCTCAGCTCGTACTCCACGCAGAGTGGTATGATTTGCGTGTTTGATGGTGTGAGGTCCTACAGTCTTGATCTTTTTCGAGAACAGCGAGGGCTTCTCCACAAATAATGGCTTTCCTTCCACTTTAATGGAAAAGAATACTTCCGTCCATTTTACTTGAAAGACACAACACTGGTCATCGACTCTCCTGCGCTTTGCCATTTATGAAAATTCGAACAGACCAACTTGATGCCAGAAAGACGCAGCTAATTGGATGAACCTCCGGTCATGGTTCTCACAGTCGATTAGCTCATTTGAAATCTGCTTAATTGTGAGTTGTGGCTTCTTAATAAAGCCCAAACCTACGGCCAAAAAAAGGCCATGTAAGGTCAAGCCAGGGAAACGTATATGTGGACCACATGTTCCCCACCCCTGCTCTAGAGACAGTGCTTGGTTTGTCCCTTGTGGGCTACTGTAGAAACATGGTGCAGCAACATGTCAGGTTCTGTTGCAAGAGGAGCGGCTGGTCCGGGCTGCATCATAGCTATTTAGTGCGGTCAGCCCAAGAAGCCTCTGAGCCCCAGCTGGGAAATCACTCTCGGCCACTGTATCGACCCATTTGATGGTAAACTCCTCAGTCAGCAGGGAAACATCAAAACATACATGCAAACAATACAAAACAAATGACAAACCGACGTAGAGCCGCAGGCCTATTGCACCAGTGTACTAACAGTGGAGCGCGCACACACACACACACACACACACACACACACACACACACACACCTCCGCTAGCCAGCAGTGGTGAAACAGAAGCCGGTGAAGTTCCAACTTAGCCATAAGTCGTACGCTGTGTCTCAATCTCAAAACCGAGATGGACAAAAATTAAGGCAAAACTTGGACTTCAAAGTGGCTGCTGCTGTTTTTAGCTGTGCTAATGTCCTTTAGACCACGGTTTGAGGCAAGTGAGTGATGATTCAGGCGTGCAGTTAGCACCATCATCAATACAGTGGAGACAACGGATCGGTCAAACGACAGAGACGACTTGTCAGAAGCTAAAAGCTACAGTCAGCAAGCTGGCTGTCTAACTTACTTCACACACACACACATCTTCTGCTTCTCCTTCTGGGTCGTGGGAGGTGCTGGAGCCTATCCCAGCTGTCATTGGGTGGAAGGCAGGATACACCCTGGACAGGTCGCCAGTCCATCGCAGGGCAGACAGACACAGACAGTCACTCACACCAAGGGGCAACTTAGCACGTCCAGTTGGCCTGACTGCGGGGGGAAACCCAGAGGAACCCCACGCAGACACAGAGAACATGCAAACTCCACACAGAGAGGACCCTGGTCGCCCGGCCGGAGACTCGAACCCAGGCCCTCCTTGCTGTGAGTGGACAGGGCTACCCACCTCACCACCGTGCCGCCTTAACTTACTTCAGTGTTCCTCAGATCTCAAAAAAATATCACTTAAAACGTTTAAACACCAGCGCCATAAACCACATCTCTTCATGGCTTTTTCTTTCTGTCGTCTGAGGGAAACACAGTCAAGCCTCGGCTGGTGTTTTCCCAAGATGAACGGTTTGATTTGTGTTGACGTCTGAATGTTTCAGAGCGAAGTGCGGACTCAGGAGAAGAGAGTGTGTGTGATTTGTTTCCCGTTTGCTGTTCCTGACTGACGGCACATAAACAGCGGGGAGGCAGCTGTGGAAGCGCGGCAGGACAATAGGGTTGATTTAAGGTGTTTCTGAAGATGTTCGCTGGCAGGCGTCTCCTCGTGTTAGCGGAGCACTGAGTCTTTGTTCCTTCGGCGTTTAGACTTCTTTCTCAACCGTTTCCTTCAGCACCTAAAATCAGACAAGCGTGTATCTCCACAATACCAAACGTCAGCTCTGTATCAGCTGTGAATTAACAACACTGTTAATGTACAATGTCGCTGCTGATTTTCTTAAAGGAACAGTTTCGCTTTTACTCTTGCTGCGATAAGTTTGCTTAGTTTTAGTGCTGAAGATATGAGGCTAATGCAGCTAACAAGCTTGTTGCCTCCCAATTAGCGTGGTGCTAACTGCATAACTCATCATACACGTCCTTTGTGCAGTTGTTAAATATTGTCAAGTAACAAAAGGGCAGACAAAATTTAGTTCAGAGGCTGTATTACAGAAAATGATTAAGTCTGAGATCATATCTTATCTGCTCTGCTGCCATGGCAACTTGTTAGGACAGAAGCCATTACAGAACACAAGTTCTTAAGTCTATAATTTTATTTTCAGATAAAACCATCTTAAGTTGCCAAAATATCCTAAATATCCAGAGTCTTACCTTCTGTTTTAACCATCTGTCTCTATTGTTTTATGCAGTGTCAGGCAGCTCAGTTCACTATAAACAGCATAACGATGCTACATTTATCAACACTGAAAACGGGGCTGGGGCTTTGACTTCTGAGTTTTTCTAACAGTGTTTAAAAGCCCAGATGCTGCAGACTCGAGCTCCACCGTCCCTCTGATTACCTTCGTGTGTGAATGTTGATGAAATTTTACAGTGATGGTTATGAATAATGAGGAGACGGAGCTGAACGTGTGTCTGTTTATTAGGAGGAATAACGTTAGTGTGCTCAGCTAAAGTGTTTAGGAAATGGAGACTGAAACTGAGAGCAGTGACTCTGATCAACAGCATGAAGCGCTGAGACAGCTTTTCACAGAAGGAGGAGGCAATTTTGCTCCACGCAAAGTCAATGGCTTCAAAAAGAAAAATGTTTCCCAGTTAGTTTGTGTTTAAGGTGAGACCAAATGTTCTCTACAGGGTTCAAATCTGGATGCTGACCAGCCCAGAACATGAGCCTGATTAACTTGTTCTCAAGCTAGCATTGTCCTGTTCTTCAGTGGTCAGGTCCCCCATGGACCCTCACAGAGCAGGTACTATGTGGGTGGTGGGTCATTCTCAGCACTGCAGTAACACTGATGTGATGGTGGTGTGTTAGTGTGTGTTGCACTGGTCTGAGTGGATCAGACACAGCAGTGCTGCTGGAGTTTTTAAACACCTCAGTGTTACTGCTGGACTGAGAACCAAAAATATCCAGCCAGCAGCGTCCTGTGGGCAGCATCCTTTGGGCAGCGTCCTGTGACCACTGATGAAGGACTAGAGGACGACCAACACAAACTGTGCTGCAGCAGATGAGCTGTCGTCTCTGACTTTACATCTACAAGGTGGACCGACAAGGTAGGAGTGTCTAATAGAGTGGACAGTGAGTGGACACAGTTTTTAAAAACTCCAGCAGCACTGCTGTGTCTGATCCACTCGTACCAGCACAACACACACTAACACACCACCACCACATCAGTGTTACTGCAGTGCTGAGAATGATCCACCACCCAAACAGTACCTGTTCTGTGAGGGTCCATGGGGGTCCTGACCACTGAAGAACAGGGTAACAGAGTATCAGAGAAACAGATGGACTACAGTCTGTAACTGTAGAACTACAGAGTGCAGCTATACGGTCAGTGGAGCTGATAAACTGGACAGGGAGCGTAGAAACGAGGAGGTGGTCAGAATGTTAGGCCTGATCGGTGCATTTCCCACCAGATCTTTGCAGACGACTCTCTGGACCATCACCAGGCAACTCAAACCATGATTCATCAGTCCACACGACTGTGCTGAACCTCTCTGAGTCAAACGTTCCATATTCTGCCAAAAACATTCTGTCCTTGATGTTTGTCTCAGACAGCAGCGGATTTTTAGCACATCTTCTAGATCCAAAACCTTTTTAAATTTCAGCAGGTGGTCGTCTCTGTTTAAAGAGGCTTTAGGCCTTAAATACATTGCAGTTCAAGCTGAAATATATTAAAAATGCTGCAGTGTATTTTACAAAATACTCCTATATTAACCAAATATATTTAAAAATACATTTATTTCATGTCTGGGGAAATATTACACATAAATGCACCATACAAGAATAACTGTATGTAAATGTGTTTATCAAGTCTATTTAAAATGTATGTGAATCTCCAGATTCCTGTCTGATGCTCTTCACTGTCTGATTCCTTTAGAAATGAGTTTGTGTTTGTCTCTTCATTTTAAATCTGATCTAATGGTCTTTAACAGGACAGAAGTGAGGGCTGTGGAGCGTTACATTTAATGTACCTCCCTGATGAAAACGTCATAGAACCCATTACAAGTGTCTGTTGGTTCCAGTAGTCTCTAATGGTTTTCTGTGTTTTCCTGATGGGTTAATATCACAGTGTAAAGGATTCTGATCATTTAATCAGGTCTTCTGGGACTGATATATTTGATCATTTCCTAATGGCCTCTAACAGCAACCATCAAGCATATTAAGTTATTATTATGTGACCCTTATTAGTCCCACAACAGGGAAATTAGACCTCCTCATCAAACCCATCCGTGAAGTGAAACACCACATACACACTAGTGAACACACACACACTAGGGGGTAGTGAGCACACTTGCCCAGAGCGGTGGGCAGCCCAATCCACAGCGCCCGGGGGGCAGTTGGGGGTTAGGTGTCTTGCTCAAGGACACCTCAGTCATGTGCTGTCGGCTCTGGGGATCGAACCGGCGACCTTCCGGTCACAGGGCTGGTTCCCTAACCTCCAGCCCATGACTGTCCCAAATATATGTCCCAATGTAGTTCCTAAGAAAATTATAAACGTTGTCTGAGAACTTTCTAGGAGGTTGTGACGACGTTGACGAGACAGCAGAAGTAATCGGTACTACGCTGACTGTACGCTGTCACAGCCTGCTAAAATCCAGAATAAGTTCAATTTTAATCAATCTTACAGTTTCTCATCGTCTTCAGCCTGGCTTTCATCAGTTTCAGTAGCCGTTTTGTTTCTTCTGTGAATGAACCCCACATTCATGTCTGAATGTCGTGGTTTTATTCTGAAAGTTTCCATGTTTAATTACCTTTTTATCAATACGGCAACGCTAATATACCTTCAGTGTGGCTCTCGTTGCCCAGTTCAGTTCGTTTTTCCTCTAAAACCGACAGAAGCCCTGTTGTGGAAGAGCTGAACCGACGTCATTAAAAGGCTGGTGGTGCATGTCAGGCTGAGAGTGCATGGCTAGACCCTTCTCCATGAAACGGTTCTTCAGATTGATGGAGAACGTGCTGTAGATGGTTCTATACAGGAGAACCCTTATCAATGCTATGCAGAACCCTTTTCAAAAAGCACATTGCATTCTCCATCCGTCTCAAAAGCTGTTTAACGAAGCAAAGAAAACCCTTTTAATCATGTGGTGTTCTTTGAGTGTTCATGGTCCTACACAGATCCATTTCCTTTACTGAAGAACCCTTGAAGAACGTCCTTTTTGAAGTGCGCACCTGTAGATATCTGTCACCCCGGTTCTGTTTGGGAGATTGATTTTAGGCTTGTGATGAGCTGTTTCAGGTGTGGCAGATTACGGAAGTTTTGAGTTTTATGTCAAACGTGGAAATATTTTAGTGATTTTATCTTTGTGTACAAGAAGACCATGTGAGTGAATTTCCAGCTTTTCACCCAGCAGTTCACTGCAGCAACGAGCAGGGAAGAGCCAATGGTGACGCAGGTCTCAGGAATGCATTTCCTTAGTTGGCTCCTTCTCCAAGGGGAAACCACGTCATGGTGGGTGCAGGGCTTAAAAAGATGCCTGAAATATTAGACACAGCTCCAAAAGTCGGTACGTACATTTACACAGTTGATTAAATAGCACTTTTCCCTCATGGTTTCTCAGATTTTTAGAAAGAACATGTTTCAGTCTCACGCTGGACGAAACCTGCTCCGGTGCTTCATGCTACCTCGATCACCAATCACACTCCAACTGTAAGAGGGGGTCATAGAGTTTCTGACCGGCTCCTTCAGTCTGAGAGGAGCTGAGACCCCTGAGCAGAACGTTCTGCGTTCTCCACGTCAATCAGAGTGAATCCGTCAGAACTGAGCAGCCTGATTTTCATCAGCAGTGAAGCTCCAGCAGCTCAGAGCATTCAGCGCTGGTTCCACAGCACTGGATGATCTCCGAAATCCCACTGAAAGAGCCGTGAGAGCAGCGACGCCCGACACGCTCAGTCCAGTCTGGGATGAGTTTGACTGTGGTGTTGATGTCGTCCGTACAGCTGGAGGAGGTTCAGACTGAGACCTTGTAGAATTACATAATAAACTTTATGAAAACTTTTATTTTTAGAATCACCTTGTACTTCCATTCCCTGAAAAACATTTCCTCTGAGAGGATCTATGAAACCAACAGGACGCAAATCCACAAATGACGCCACCATCCACAGAGATACTGAATTCATTACGGCTAATTAATACTGGCGTGGCCTTCCTCACAGCGTGGCATGTGAGGGTGGACGAGTGTGAAGGAGCGGAGTGTCGTGACATCTGAGAAGGGGGGGCTCTTTCCTCCCGCCTGTCTGAAACCAGCTCCACACCTCTGCACTGCCTTTTGACTCCTGCCGTCAGGTGTATGTATGAGTGCATGTCTGGGAGGGAATCAGAGCCAATTAACGGTGCATAATAAACTCACCGACATCTGTCAGACGGCGGCTCAGACACCGCTCCCTTCTGAATATACCACACACAGAACGCCACACAGGGTGGCAAAGAAATGGGCCAAACCCACAATTACCAAACCCAGTATTAAGCTTTTAATGGTTCTAACGAAAATTAACAAGAACTGGCTCGTTCTGCATTTGGGGTGGAAATTCAGATGGAGACATTTGTAAAAGAACTTCTTTCATCCATCCATCCATCCATTTCCCAAGCCGCTTCTCCGTCAGGGTCGCGGGGGGGTGCTGGAGCCTATCCCAGCAGTCATCGGGCGCAAGGCAGGATACACCCTGGACAGGTCGCCAGTCCATCGCAGACACTTCTTTCATCCCAAAACTAAATATGTCCATTAACATCTCCTATTATCATATCTGCACAAAGGAAATGGGGACAAAATGCTTGAAGGCTGGTACAAAGTTTTGAGTAGCATGGATTCTGGAACAAGGCTTGGCTAGCATGAACACGAAACACTGGAACACGTTTGAGGTAGCCTGGGACACTGGAGCAAGTTTCGGCCAGCATTAAGGCTGGAAAGAGGTTCAGGCCAGCTTGAACACTGAACTTTTAAAACGGTGGTTTTTAGGATGCGTTTGGTGCCAAAAATGTGCTCTAAGACAAAAAGGCTAGATTTCACTAGTTTCACAGCTGGATATTCTCATGGATTTCAATAGTACAGCTGTGTTCTGTGTCCATCCGAAGCTTCTCTGTCCCTCTCCTCACTCCTCTGTCTCAAAAGACCCCAGCGGCCGCCGGCATGACAGCGAACCCAGCCCAGGTGGAACGGGGTGCTTAGCACAGCTTCTGAAACCCAAAATGGCAAATAAAGCCTGAGTACTCCCACATACTGCATGCATAATGTAGCAGCAGAGAGCAGAACAAACAAAAGGCTTTGCTCTGAGCTTCAGTGATAACAACCAAAAACAAACAGGTTTATAGATTTTTGGATTGAAGAAAAAACTTTTAATCATAGCCGCATCTCAGTGTTGAACCCTTGCTCATTTGATTGATATTACATGATTATACAAATGAGTCACATTTATAAATTCAAAATACATTTTTACAGCATTTGGCTGACGCTCTTATCCAGAGCAACTTTGATCATTTTACACAAGTAGCCGGTGTTGGGAGTCTTGCCCAAGGACTCTTATTGGTATAGTGCAGGGCATTAACCCAGGCCGGGATTGAACCCCAGTCTACAGCGTAGAAGGTTGAGGTGCTCCCCACTACACCAACCACGTAAATTTGACTTGCGTTCTGTATGGACGGGTCAGATTCTGCGCTTCAGACTTTTTCCATTTCAATTGTCTAAAAATGTCAAAACCGCTTACTTCAGTGAGCTACTGGTGAGAAATAATTCATATTAAATTATTTCATGCTGTTATTATTCATAACTGCAAGTTATTTTCTGTTCTCTATTGTTTTTTTCTTCCTCCCAGAAAGAAAAGAAGAGCAGTGGCCTCCTGAAGCTTCTCTCGGGCGCGGCAGCTAAGAAGAAGTCTCGCTCTCCGCCGTCCGTTTCGCCGACGCATGAGCCCCGTTCCCCGGCGCCTGACCCCTCCTCCTCTTCGTCCATGCAGGGCGCCATGGCGTCCGAGCTACAGCCGGCGGGTCACGGCCGGGCGGGGTCCTGCCCCATCGAGAGCGAGATGCAGGGAGCCATGGGCATGGAGCCACTCCACAGGAAGTCCGGCTCGCTGGACCTGAACTTCGTCTCTCCGCCAGTCAGACAGCCCTGCTCGTCCTCCCTGCTGGCCATCCGACCCGAACCCAAACCCCTGTCCCGCGAGAGGTATGGCACACATTGCAAATACATCAGATAGTAACCTGAAAGCAAAACCGACCTTTTTCCCCTTGTTAGTTCATGTTCCTGCTCAGATTAAACACGATTTATCGCATCATTTAAGAGACAAATTCCCAACCCCAGTTCACCCCTCGCCCCAACCACGAAGTGGGCGAAGTGTTGGGGCTACATGACCCTCCAAACGGAGGTTTTACAGAGACTCGCTCCATGTTATGAGTGTTATGTAGGTTTTAAAGAAACCAACAGATGTGAGAATTTTCTCTGTTACAAACTATGATAACCATTGTATTATCTTCAGTGTATTATGGTCCTTTTCTTCATAACAAGCCTAAAGACCTGCCAGTCGTAGGCTGAGGTCTCGGTTGGAAGGAAAATAGTTCCGATTAACGTTAAAAACTACAGGTCCCAACAAATCACTCTAAATCAACAGCCTGTGACTGGGCATTTTGCACGTCAGTCAAATGGGCCCAACCTATTAAAGCAGTCCACTCACTGTCCACTCTATTAAACACTCCTACCTTGTCAGTCCACCTTGTAGATGTAGAGTCACAGACGACAGCTCATCTGCTGCTGCACAGTTGGCTGGATATTTTTGGTTGGTGGACGATTCTCAGTCCAGCAGCGACACTGAAGTGTTTAAAAACTCCAGCAGCCCTGCTGTGTCTGATCCACTCAGACCAGCACAACACACACTAACACACCACCACCACATCAGTGTTACTGCAGTGCTGAGAATGACCCACCACCCAAACAGTACCTGCTCTGTGAGGGTCCATGGGGGTCCTGACCACTGAAGAACAGGGTAACAGAGTATCAGAGAAACAGATGGACTACAGTCTGTAACTGTAGAACTACAGAGTGCAGCTATACGGTCAGTGGAGCTGATAAACTGGACAGTGAGCTTAGAAACCATCAGGTGGTCATGATGTTACGCCTGATTGGTGCATTTATCTTTACTTTATTTTTTATTTCTGTCCTTGCTGTCAATTCTAAAGCTGCTAAATGGTTTTATACAATAAAGACCCCCCCCCCACCCCCCCCCCCCCACCCCCACCCCCCCCCACCCCAATATATCCCTCAAAAGAAATGTCTGGAATTTCTTATATCAGTTGAACGGCCCCTTCCTGTCAAAGTTAGTGGTCATGTTAGGAGATAAACAGCACCAGACTCTCTGACAATAAGCAGCCGTCTTGTGAGACTACTTTGCCAGCAACCAACAGCTTGGACAGATCTTCATTCTCACCACAAAACTGCTTGCCAAAACGCTAAGTGACTAAATTGGTAGCTGCACCGAAATGGAGGCTTTTTCCCCATCACTTCTCATTTTTGTCTTGGTCTCACATTGAGATGTCTAGTGTGATTGTTACCCTAAGAATAACAAAAGCTCAGCTCAGAACATATATTCTCAAAAATACATGTTCAGGAAAGAAATACTTTTGTAAGTTTAAAAAAAAATAAATTGTAGTTTCTTAGGACATTTTAGCCGACGTTTCTGGAGTTCGCTTCCCAGGCAGGAAAACAGGGCAGCGGCGCCAAACCAGGGAAAAGAGGAGGCACCTGCTCGTCTGCTAATTCATATTCATAATTCATAACACATCTTGTTCTCTTGCCTGTTAAGCACCCTGAAGCAGACACTCTCCGCCAAGCCTGCTAATAACAGTGCGAGGGGAGAAATTGATTTTATGCAGAGACTTCAGCGCAGAGGCTTTTCATTGTAATTTGGTCTCCTATATTAGGCCATCAGCACAGCACTGAGGAATCTGATAAAAGTGAAGATTTAATACTTCAGGTTTCCTCGATTCAGAAACGTCTACCTGCCCCACTTTTCTGTGTTCTTTTACAGGCACTAACGGTCTGGAATAATTGCATTTAGCATGCCATGGTTTACATTTGTCGTCTCAGCGCCGAGCTCTGCGTGTCTCAAAATAAATGTAATGGTCACGCCGAGAGTTTGAATCATGAGAGGCCGCCGCGTTTTGCATTTCCATGGTTTTCGCACCACGCGGTGAAAATCGTGTGAACGCGACTGAATTGATTTCCGCTCGTTTCTGCAGAACATTCTCATCAGTATCCGCAGTCCAAGCGCACTGAAGCGCAGCTGTCTGAGATCTGGTCCCGATAAAAGGCCGCACTTCATTTCCCCCAGTTCAGATTTTACACGCTGTGTACACTCACTGGCCACTTTATAAGAAACCTTGGCCTTGCAGCTCCGCTTTTTTTTTATGACCATGAAAGTCTTAAAAATGAACAGTAAATTAGTAGATTCTTATATGCAAATTAGCTTCGCTCTGACTGTATCCATTCGTACCCCACTTTCACACTGGCAGCAGCACGTTGGTGCAAAGTTGCTGGAGATCATCCATTTCCAATGAAAGCTGGCAGCATAAATGTTGGTGGCGCAAACTGGGCAGAGTCGTCAATGCGACAATGTCAGAGCCGCTTTATGAGGAGTCTGGCCACTTCCTATTTCCCCCATTATATCAAAAAGTGAGTCCTCAATGAGTGGGAGTGAATGGAGCTCAACAGCTAAAAACGAGCAATTAAAATAGTTTCTAGTCACTCGCCCAGAACTTTCCTTTAGTTTCAGACAGTAGGAGGACGAGTTTCACTAAAAAACAGAGAAATCTCGCCTGTTTGTTTCCTTTATTCTACAGTAAACGGGTTTTGGGCAGCAGGAGGCGGGGCTTCACTGCTAGAGCATGATGATTGATGGGCAAGCGGAGCAGCTCATTGGCTGTTCGCGCTCTCTTACGTCATGAGGCGCCGGTTTAAACTCCTATAACTCGAGTTTAAAAGCTCTTAAATATCACAGCGGTGTTAAAATGTTTTATGCTGTTCAGTTTTCAGGATATGATTCGATTCTTTTTTGTATTAATAAATCATTTATAAGCTACGATTTTTCTCACAGGCTCCATCTTAACCCATTCATTTGGGACTCGCTCAGGAGCGCCCTCTAGTGTTTGAGAAACCCGGAAGACAATGCCGAGCGGGAATTCTCCTCTATACAAGTTCTCTGACAAAGTTTAACTTTATGCAAATGAGGAGCGAAGCAATGTGGCGATTGCCAATGGGAATTGAGCAGGGTGGTACGTTCTTTATCTCCACCACTGTGAAACGATATGCCCCTTTTTGGTTCGTACTAGAGATGGAAGAACGGCGGAGGTGCTTTTACTGCAAAGACCTGTTTTCTTCTCATACTGACTGAACAGAAAGTGATGCACTACGCAGAGATTCGATTTATAGACAGTCATTTTTAGTGGGAACGCATCTGATTTGTGGTAAGAACTGGGCTGGAAGGTATCTGATTTGTGGTTTGATTGATTTTGTATGAACTCTATAGCCACTGGCCAGTGAAGTACAGCATACAGCCATGGCATTTACTTAGCATCAGTGAAACCATGGTAACCAATGGTCAGCTTGAGTTCAGAAACGCCCACAGGCGATGATCATTATACATTTGCCTCAAACTGTGTTGAGGAGTTCAGTATCACTAACAGACTTTGTGATTTCCGACACTGTAGGTTATCTAAAAACACGGACTTCTGGATGCCGGTTAATACTACATGCTTTTGTTTACTCCTGTGAGCTCCAGCGCCAAAGAAGTAAACTTCAGACACCAAACACGTCTCCGCTGATCAGCCACATTTAGGCGAAGATCTAAACTGTAAACTTGATTTTTTTCATCGCACTGTTCCTTAAACAGAGCAAGAGCTTCTGTTACTGTCCGTTTATCGACTGAGCTCTGCTTCTCTAGGCCTACAATCCATGAGACAGTGACCTGCGACCTCTACTGTGATTTAAACTCCCGAAAGTCAGCTTCTTTTGTCTGACTGTGATATAATGGGCTGCAGAGGGGACTATCTTTCTGCAGACTTCATGCCGACATGTTTGCTTTGTCATCCATTTCCACAGCCACTTCAAAGTGTCAGTGAAGCAGCAATGGCAGGTTCTAGCTTCTTAAGGCTCATACATTACCTGCCTGGCAGCCTGTGCACCCCCCGCCCCCCCCCGGCTCCTCCTGAAGCCGCTGAAAAACGATCGATTGATTTTCCCTTTTCTCTCCGCTCAAATCGGCTTGTCGCCGGCAGCTGTGGAGGACGGTAATAACACAGCGCCGTTTTATCCCCGAGAGAGGCTCCAGACGTGATCCTCCTTATAATCGCTGGGTCCGTATCCATGTCTCCCCAGGGAAAATCGATTGAGGAAACACAGAGAAACACACAAACTGCTGTCATAATCGTCTGCAATTGTGTCCGTGTATGTATGTAATCATTTAAATGACCTGAACTGCATTTGCACGGTTGGTATAAAGGGAATCAACAGTGTGATGTGGAAGTGGTGGGAATAGTTTGAATTGTGCACCAACTACACTCACAATTGGAATTACACAATTACACCTATCTCACAGCTCCACTGTATTTTCATCACCATCATGATATGAGTTTCCATCATAAATACATTGTATTTAAGGGCTTCTGTCATGGTTAATGACAGAACGGCTCAAATTCTCTCTTGTGCATTGCCAAAGTGATGTAATTAGATTGGCGGCAAAGTAGCATTAGAGGCCCAAAAAGTGCTTTTGTGTGCTGGAATCCAATCTCACATGCAGAACGAGTGACTTAACCACTCAGCTACACAGCCAAAAGCAAAACAATAAAAGGTCTTAAACGCTGAAGTTAATGTAGAACTGCTAATTCACCCTTAAATCCTGAAGGTTGGTGTGCAGACTGTTTATCACCACAGCAAAACAGACAAGAGTATCGCCTAGCTAGTGTCTAGCGGAACGACAAAGAGAGAGATTTAAGACGAACATCGATCATTTGGAGACAAATCGACTGCATTTATAGTCACTCCAGCGGGTCTCCCGATACGTTTAATCTGCAACGAGAAACTGACAAACACTATAAAGTTACGAGCCTGTAGTCTGTTTCTCATTCTTCAGCTTCTTGGCCGAATTCTCATGTTCCACCTTAAATGGTGCAGCAGATACACCTCAGGCACCATTTAAGGTGGAACAGGAAAATTCTAAAATGAAGCAGGAGAATGAGAAGCGACTTCAGCCTCATAAAATTTGAATGTTGAGTGACATTTTAGAAGACTAACGTTATTTTACTTTTGTGGAAAAGCATCCCGTGAGAAGAGCTATAGCAAGTAAGGCTATACTATATAAAGTGTTTTTGCTTATATTATATTTTTAGTCTGTACTAGTTCATTAACACATCCCGAGACATATTTACAGCCAAGATGGTAAAATGCACATTAAATGTTAAGGCTCTCAAGGTGGTTTGATTTTTGTTTAAAGGACAAAATGGCTCTTCTTAACATTTGGGTTGCGACCCCTGTCCTATAAGGTAGGTGTATAATATGGTCAGTGAGTGGAGGTACAAGGTAGATAAAGCTATTAAACTGGAAATTCAGTGTATCAGACTTTTGGTAGGGCCACCTCAGTAGGAGTTTGTGTTTATGTTTTGTGTGAGCTTCACTAATTAGTGGTCAATTCTTGCCCCCAGTGCAAGCCTGCATGCAAAAATAAGCGAGCGAAAATTGAGCCAAGCATCAAAGAGAATCTGGGGGGATCCGTCTCCCTTACGCATGCTGTCTGCTTTACCTTGGGTTCCAAGTAGAGGGATTTTCACGTCTGCTTTCTTGGTGCAGGTCATAAATCTTCCTTATCAAAGACAGCATGGTTCCTCTGTGTATGCAGTTTTGAGCCAGATTTAAAGTGATAGTTTGGCGAATAATCAAGTTTGCACAATATTTTCCTTACCCAAGTGCCTGATGTTTCTATGACTACATTTCTATGAGTAGTGGGCTATAATAGCCTTGCCCTGCGATGTCCAGGATGTTTCCTGCCTTTCGCCCAGTGACTGCTGGGATAGGCTCCAGCACCCTCTCGCGACCCAGAAGGATAAGTGGCTTAGATAAGCTCCAGTGCTAAACTACAGAAGCAAACTTCAGACACCAATGCCCCCCGCCATCCCCCACATCACCTAGCGCAAAATAGCCAGCGCAGATGTCTCTTGTTAGAACCGTTTGATGATGGCTTTAGGTTCTATGGTTTGACCTCAGTACCAAAGCTGTGAACTTAAGCAAGAAGCCCTCCGTCCTCCTGAGAGTCCAGCCAGCTGGGGGAAACTCAAATGACCACAGAGACTCGGTCTGTACTCGAAGGCTTTTCTCGTTTATTGATCAGAGTTTATATACACATAAAATGGCATGAGCATCGCGTGATCATACGAAAATAGGGTTAGAGTCAGACAAGGGCCCCAAGGACATTTATGACGTCTGGGTACACGGAGCCTAAACAACAGACAGTGTTAGAACATTGCTGATCGGATAACGTTGTCACTATGAGTTACAACCAACCACATGAACGCACAAAAATAAGCTGAGGCCTGTGTATGACGCAAGCCCTGGGCCTTATGTGCACCATAGGCCTGAACCCCATAGGTCATGATATAGTCATGATTGTGCATTGATCAGTATGCACTGACATTAGGATCTAACACTGTTAGCTGACGTAACAGAACTGGTGGTTAGTGCCTCCTCTGAGCGCGTTTGGCTGTCCAATGATGTTGTATTGGTGGCAGCTTGAAAAGATTCAGAAGCGCTTCACAGGTCTTATAGGTAACCTGTGCTGTCTTCGCCCTCCTAGCACTGGTGGTATCGTGTGACTGGGGAGTCCTAACTAGTGGGTGGATCTGGATACGACTAAATTCGGGGGGGGGCAGATTGGGTTAGACACCAAACATTTCTTGGCTGATCTTTAACATTTTGGGTAACGGCTCACCATTCACTTTTTCAGTGAGGTTCGATATGTGATTTCAGCTTGTTTGCCCTCTTCCTCATGCTAACATGTTGGCTTGTGCTGCTCTGGCCGCAGGTACCGTGTGGTGGTGCCTTATCCGCCGCAGAGTGAGGCCGAAATCGAGCTGAAAGAGGGCGACATCGTCTTCGTGCACAAGAAGCGGGAGGATGGCTGGTACAAAGGCACTCTGCAGCGCACTGGCCGCACGGGGCTGTTCCCTGGCAGCTTCGTTGAGAGTTTCTGAGGTAAAAGAGAGGAATCCCATCACCAACAAGCAGCTATGTCTAACCTCCGGGGATATCTCGGAACCTTCTGAGGAAAGAACTGAGCGGCAGCTGAGCCAAAAACGTTCAGCACTCAAGAAACATTTGTGAAAAAGGTTTACAGAGATCCGCCCATGCAGAGAAGCGGCCGTCATCATCCTTTGTCCACTAGAGGCAGGGTTACCTCAAGTTAAACCCCACGGCACAATTCCCTAACGAGCACAACAAGAAATGGGCAAAATTGCTGACCGATTGAGATAAACCGCCACCCCCTAACGCCCCTTTTATACAAACAAAGCCATTATTGGTCCAGCTCTGACACGCAACGCACACTCACGACTCCTTTTGACCGACACCTTTTATCCCATGACCACTTCTGCGCCTCTTTGTGGGCTCAGTCTCAGATGTCATGCTAATGTGAAGTGAAACAGTGTCTCTTCATCTCTGTCGTGATGTGAAGCGGCCATGCGTTCCAGTGTTTACTGTGTTGCCATTTGCTCTAAAGCCATGATGGACGCTTCCTCTTAGTTCAAGTGAGTTTGCACCATCTCAAAACTTTTTTTATTAATGTTTTATCAGTTACTATAAAAAAATACCCTAAAAGTTACAAATCTGTGTAAAAGTCAGAGACCACACTGTAAAAGACACTGTATTGGGATCGTGTGAAGCAGAAAGTGCTAAATTTACTTCTAAGACTGAACTTCCAAGGTGTGGGAAAAGGCCCAATCCCATTTCACCCCTCGCCCCCACCACTCAGCCCTACCCCTCTGTTTTTACGGGTTCACGTCTAGGTGTAATCATCCTGGTTCTTGTTGAGATGGAGGGGTAGGGCCAAGTGTTAGGGTAACAGGAACCCTCCAAACTGAGGTTTCTCAGAGACTCCAAACAGAGTATTGTGAGAAAAACAGAAAACGGCAAGATGGAGCACAAGAGACCAAAGAAACCCACAAATGTGAGAATTTTCTCTTAAAAAATTATGCTAAACATTGTATCGTCTTAGTTTGATGCCGTTTCAATGTTTTATGGTCATTTTCTTCATAACAAGCATAAAAATCACTTGTAGTTTGCTGATGTCTCAGTAGTTAGTTAACTTTCCCGTTCCACCTTAAATGGAGCAGCAGTTACATTCTGGCACCTCAGGCTCTAGAAATGCTGCCTCATTTAAGGTGGAACGGGAAAATTGAACAAGAATCTGGAGAATCTCTGACTCCAGCTTCATATCACTGAAGAATTAGGGGGTGTGATAATAAATAACTGCCCCCCTCTTTGAAGGCGTATGATCCCTAAATGTAACTAAAGCCCAGCAGTGAGGAGCTGAACTTTCCCCTCCTCTGCTGCCCCTGCAGACGGGCAGGGTCGCCTACAGAGCGGCGCTAGTAGCTGTTAATGAAGTGATGCTCTTTTATTAGAGGGTCTCATTTCAGAGGAAGATCAGCCACTCCCCGTTATTCCCGGTTCCAAGGGGCAACACTAAAAAACAAGGGCAGGGGTTAAAATAAGATACGGCATTGGGCCCAAGTCTTCTGCAAAGAGTGGGAGCTGTAACAAAGGCAATGGGTGGATAGTCTAAATGCTAAAAGTCTGATATTTAGTTGTTGAAACTTCTGTGTAATTTTTTATGAAATGTACTTTTTTTTTTTCTTAAACTTTTCTTAATAACTTGTGATCAATCCATATTGACTGGAAGTTAAATAAATGAAAGGGTGGTCTCTGACTTATGCACAGTACTCTGATTTAAACCTTTAAAGTCATGCTTTTAAAAATCTGATCTGAATGGTGACCCTCTGCGGATGTAAAGCTCAATTTCAGAGATTTTTTTTTGAAGTTTTGAATTAAAAGATTGTAAACCCCCAAAACTAGGGAGAACACGCAGCGAATACAGACAGAGCGCTAAAGTAGTAAACAGAGCAACCTGGTTGCATGAAGAAGCACAAATCGGTTGTACGACTGGGGGAAACACTTTCGTCTCAGAGGAACCCAACTACATCCCCCAGGTTACACACCAACGTCTCAATTAGAGAGGGAGCCTGAAACATATTGCTCTGTATCGCAGCTGTGCTTTTGAGGTCCATGGGGTAAAGAGAATGTAGTGTTTTCGTAGAACTTCGCTGTGTTACAGGAATGCATCATGTTCTGAATGTGTCTTTAATATGGACGTCTTTTCCCTGTTTGCTCTTCATGCTTGTTCTAAAAGCATGGCTTAGTGACTCTCGTGAAAAGACTCCCTCCACAAATTCACACAAAATCTCAGCAAGCACACGCTTCTTCATCCTCGTGAGGACAAGAAGAGAACAGGTTGATGAGGCAGAGGGAGGAAAGAGGAGTTGCTTTGCATGTGAAAGCAGCTGGCATAGTAAGAGCATAATCGCTAATCTCGGCGAACGGCCACAAAGCCCAGGCAAAGCCAACGGAGAGGGAGCGTGAAGTTCTGAGCCGCGGTTGGGCGCTAGGTTTTGAGAGGGCTGCACATTGTCTGGCAAGCGCAAATAGCTGAAGAACGATAGAAGCACTCCTTCTTGTATCTCCTTAAAAACGCAGCTAGTTAGTATGAATCCAGAGGTGGGAAGGTGTGGGCTGATGCAGCACAAAGAGCCACTCTGCAGCATGAAAGAAGCAGAGAGGATTTTGAATAGATTCTCCTGAGCCACGTTTGGTTTTATGATGAGGAGCGGCGAGTCGGGCAGCGGGGGTGAGGACTGTGCAGTCTAATCTCCATAATCGTGCCAGGGACTGGCCCAGGATTGGTGTCAAACCACAGTGGATTGTGGATTTAGCACATTGGGCAGTGATTGGGGGATTGACAGGGATTACAGCCCACTGGTAAATCAGAAAGAATCAAGATTAAAAGCCTCGCTTGCTTGGCAGTTGACGCTGATGCTCAGGCTGGGGTGTAATTTCATCACCCATGATGGATCTTCTTGTCATTGGACGGCCTCCTCAGACTCCTCACAATAATGTCCCATTTCTCAGTGGTAAGGCTGCCTACATGCCCTTCAGCTAGACCCCCATGAAGCTAAGGCACGATACAAACACTTCAACCGTCATTGCCTCAGCCTTTCCATACCACGCAGCAGTTGATAGACTTCTGCCAGCCTTTCTTTTGGCTTAGACAACTCCCTACACAAGTGGTTCACAGCAATCATCCTGGAGTACCCCTTGCTTGCATACCTTGGTGTTTTCCCACAACTGATCCAGCTGATCAGCTAATTAGCCAAGCCCTTACCCAGTTGAAACGGGAGAGCAACACTGAAATACTGAAATATACCAGGCGGGGGTGCCCTATGACTGTCCTAGACCAGCAGCTCCCGATCCAGTCCTTGGGTTCCCCCAGACAGTCACGTGAACACCAGGCATTCAGTTCTTCCTTGTTTTGTCCAGGTTTGTTGGGAGCTGAGCGAAAATGTGGACTTTCTGGAGTTCAGTCTTGAAATTAGTCTCAGACGTGATCTTGTGAAGAGAACGTCTGGGGACAACATTGAGACACTTTGGGTGAAACGCTGGTGTCAAAACAGACTTAACAGGGTGGGAACTTGTTTGAAATTGGAGTTTGAAATTTCTAAACCAATCCAACACTTCATGAAGGCAAACACAAAGTTGGGGGAGATCGTCAACATAGTCGGATAAACAACCCTTTTGTTAGCCCATGGATGTAACGTGAGTCAGCATGACTCCAAAAAAGCATGTACGGTGTGTGCCATGTGTGCGGAGAACACATTACATGTCTTAAAAATTAAACATCTCTTTTGAGGGCAAAACGGTTCCTTTAGTGATGACGTTTCTCTAGGTGGATTGTTTTGCTTGTGCTATCATTTGTGCTCTGGACGATAAAAAAGCACGGACGACAGGGATTGGGGGGGGGGGGGGCGGGCGTCCTTGTTTGTGGCAGATTTCACCAGAATTTGGCACCAGAACTTTAACAAGTTGTACCCAGATGTCATAACGAGATCACATCTGGCCACTTTAAATATCATTCAGAAGTCACTGGACTTTCTGTTGCTTTTTACACCACCGTAGACCAGTATTTCCCAAACTAGTCCTTGGGTAAATCCCAAATTGCCCTCATTTTTGCTCTGCCATAGCTCACAGTCACACCTAAACCAAGCAAGCAAGAACTGAATACCTGGCACAGGTATAAGAACTGGAATACCTCAGTCAGGTGGACTCTATAGGGTGCCTAAAGATTGGACTGGAAACATTAGGACAGACTCAGTCTGGGTGCTGGGTTTGGTATATTTTGTTGTTTTGCCAACTCAAACTCTAATAACCAACTCCAATCAATTAAAAGCCCTTCCTGAGTTGAAATGGGTTTCTTGGAGCAGGGGGAACATGAAATGTTTTGGAGAGGGGTACTTCAGGACCAGGAACCACCTGGGAAACACTTGCCTAGAAAAAAAAGTTTTATTGGTTCACCATGATTCCAAGTGATGGACTCTTCTATCTCACCTCATGTCAGAGTGCAACTTCTTATCTCTTGTACGTGAACTTAGTGCCGTTGCCAATTTGCTCACTGAAAGCCAGGCACAAATACATCTCCACAATGGAGACAAGGCGCTATAGTAATGACATGGACAGGCGGACCTTGGTGTTCTTCTGTCCAGGGTGTTCCTCACTCGTGACCACTGAAAAGACCTTTCAGAAGAGTTTTTCATTCATAACTGCATTGAGAAGAAAAAGATCTATATAAATATATAAATATAAAAATATATATTGTGAAAACATATTTATAGGCTATTGGTGCTAGAGCTGAGATGTTGAGGAACATCACCTCACAAACTCACTCTCTGGTGACTTTGACATTGTATTCATTTACACATTGTCCTGTACTGACTACTCGTGATCTGTTTTTTGTTTTTTTTTTCATGTCAAGTGCATTTTAGCAATAAATGCCTTTGTTTTAAAACATACGGTGTGTCTATTTCTATCTGCTGTTTGCCACTTTTTTTCAAGTTGAACCTCCTTAAAGATGTGGAGGGATGTGGTTGGATAGTGTAGTGGGAAACACCTCTGCCTTCTACGCTGTAGACTGGGATTCAATCACCCACCAGGGCAAGCCTCCTATACTATACTAATAAGAGTCCTTGGGCAAGACTCCTAACACCACCTTGGCCTACCTGTGTAAAATGATCAAGTTGTAAGTCGCTCTGGATAAGAGTGTCAGCCAAATGCCGTAAATGCATATTGTACAGTTTTTTTGCTATTTAAGTTCATATTCAACTGATTGATAAAACAGCCATTCCTAATTCCCGCATCAACTCCTGAGCTAGTCGACACGTTTACTGACTAGTGGGATGTGTTTACCTGAAATAGAGCCAAAATGTGGGATGGGCTACAGCAGGAGTCACCTGTTATGGTCCGGGAGGGGTGGTGTCCAGCACAGTCCGATTCTTCTGCTAACACCCATGTAGTAAACCTGGTTATTAACAAATGGGCCAAAAGTGATGACCCTGGCTAGAGGTTTTAGATTAGAAGCTCTTGGTCTAGCAGAAGTGGGGTTCAGGTTAAGCCCCTTAATGAGTGTCACTCAGGGAGGCAATGTCAGTAAAAAGTCCTTAAGAACATGAGGAGGAACCACTGAAAGGAACCAAGACTCAAAAGGACAAACACCTAAAAAGCATGAAGAATAACCACTCAAAGGAACCGAGACACTCCCTAAAATAATGAAGAAGATCCACTGAGTAGAACCAAAACTCAAAAGGAGAAACGTCCTAAGAGCCATGGGGAAGAACCAGTGTGAGGAGTCAAGACCCTCCCTAAGATCATGAGGAGGAGGCCCTGAGACGAACCAAGATTCAAAAGGACAAATGCCCTAAAAGCATGAAGAAGAACCAGTGTGTGGAAGCAAGACTCAAAAGGAGAAACTTCCTAAGCGCTTGAGCTAGAACCAATGAGAGGAACCAACACACTTCTTAAGATTATGAGGAAGAAAAACTGATAGGAATCAAGAATCAAATGGGGAAACTTCTTAAGAGCAAGGGGAATAACCAAAGAGAGGAACCAGGACACTACCTAGGATAATGTGGAGGAACCACTGAGTGGAACCACGACTCAAAAGAATAAATACACTAAAAGCATGAAGAAGAACCAGAGAATAACCAAGACTCATAAGGAGAAACTCCTTAAGAGCATGGGGAAGAACCATTGAGAGGAACCAAGACACTCCCTAAAAGCATGAAGAAGAACCGCTGATTAAAACCAAGACTCAAAAGGAGAAACGTCCTAAATGCATGAGGAAGCACTGAGAGGAACCCAGACTCAAAAGGGGGAACCTATCCTGCTCTGGGCAACACTGGACAGTGCGGTTAGAGTGCATTGTTGCCAATGACACATGGTGGGAAGAAGTTCAGAGTGTTCTTGAGACCACCAGAGACGGCAGAACCTCGCTGGCTGGAAGAGTCAAAGCTTTCCGAGCAAACAGACCACCTTAAAGTCTTATGCAGAGCTGTTTAATGAGAGTTGGTGGTGAAAATAAATCCTGATCAAAGCTCGTGTCAGAATTCATCAAATCGACTGAACCCATTAGCCGCTCCTCTCTGGCCGGGTCCGTTCGACGTCCCGGCTGGTCGGGCGGAGCGGCGATTTTGGACATGAAAGTCAGATACAAACGGTTGTTTCCCGTCACACTGGCTCAGCTTTGATCTGCACTCAAAGTCCCACAGGACGCTGTTGCGTGGATATTTTTGGTTGGTGGACTATTCTCAGTCCAGCGGCACTGCTGTGTCTGATCCACTCAGACCAGCACAGTAAAGAGAGCTGATAAAAAGGACAATGAGCGTTGAAGAAACAAGGAGGTGGTCATGAATGTTATGACACGTCCACAATATGTGTTTATATATATACACAGACAGATTGTTGCTGTATGAGTAAAACCACTTTCTACATTATTTCCACACCAACTTACATTTAAAGGTAACAGTGTTTTTGCTTGTTTTTCTTGGACAGTGACGATGTATAATAGGCAGTTATACACGTATATAATTATTACTTGATATCACGATTGTTTAATAAATTTTTATAAAAAAGTAGTAATAACCTTTACTTCATCATATTATTACTGTTGTTATGCTATTATTTCTCCTGCTAGAATTATAATGTGACCTTTCAGAGTGAAGAAAATCAACCAATGATTAATATAAAACTGGTTATTTAATGATTAATATTAATGATTCATATTATATTTAATGATTTGTTACATTTTTATGAATTATTACTAACAGAACTGTTAGTATAATTATTATTAGACATTTTGGAGTGAAAAATGTGGCAGTAAAGTCAATCAGACGTGTACTGAGGGAGGATGAGGCAGAACCCCCTCCCCCAAACTCCTCTCCCCCTCCTCTCTCACTCCCCCCTCCTCTCTCTCTCTCTCACTCCCCCCTCCTCTCTCTCTCTCTCTTTCCCTCCCCTCTCCCTCTCTCTCCCCCTCCTCTCTCTCTCTTTCCCTCCCCTCTCCCTCTCTCCCCCCCTCCTCTCTCACTCCCCCCTCCTCTCTCTCTCTCTCACTCCCCCCTCCTCTCTCTCTCTCTCACTCCCCCCTCTCTCCCCCTCCTCTCTCTCTCTCTCTTTCCCTCCCCTCTCCCTCTCTCCCCCTCCTCTCTCTCTTTCCCTCCCCTCTCCCTCTCTCCCCCCCTCCTCTCTCTCTTTCCCTCCCCTCTCCCTCTCTCCCCCCCTCCTCTCTCACTCCCCCCTCCTCTCTCTCTCTCACTCCCCCCTCCTCTCTCTCTCTCTCTTTCCCTCCCCTCTCCCTCTCTCTCCCCCTCCTCTCTCTCTCTTTCCCTCCCCTCTCCCTCTCTCCCCCCCCTCCTCTCTCACTCCCCCCTCCTCTCTCTCTCTCTCACTCCCCCCTCCTCTCTCTCTCTCTCACTCCCCCCTCTCTCCCCCTCCTCTCTCTCTCTCTCTTTCCCTCCCCTCTCCCTCTCTCCCCCTCCTCTCTCTCTTTCCCTCCCCTCTCCCTCTCTCCCTCTCTCCCCCCCTCCTCTCTCTCTTTCCCTCCCCTCTCCCTCTCTCCCCCCCTCCTCTCTCACTCCCCCCTCCTCTCTCTCTCTCACTCCCCCCTCCTCTCTCTCTCTCTCACTCCCCCCTCTCTCCCCCTCCTCTCTCTCTCTCTTTCCCTCCCCTCCTCTCTCTCTCTCCCCCTCCCCTCTCTTTCCCTCCCCCCTCCTCTCTCCCTCTCTCTCTCTGTTACTGTATTGTTTACTTTTCTCTCCTGGTCACTCTGTACTGTATCCCAGTTCGTAATTGGAAATTTAAAATCTTCAGCTGCAGACCTGAGTGACAAACCAATTTCCGTGGCGTACGTTCCCGGGAAGAGTCGCTCTGGAAGCCCGTCAACTCCCATCTATCTAAATGCAAATGCAGATGACTCTTCCTCGGGACCCTGACGGCCAATGAGGCTCCTCGCCTTAAAGTGAGAAATTCCACGTGGGCCTGAGGACGTGCTGTGCTGCTAAATAAACACAGCAGCTCGTTGATATTTGGATACGAAGCTAAAAGAACCACAACAAATAATAATCCATAAAAGCTGAAATTTGGAAAAAATATCAGCTTTAGACTCGATTATGTGATTATCTCAGACTGCATGACATACTGTCCTCTATCAACGTGGACTAAAGCGACTAAAGTCATCTTCAAACTCAGAATCACAGGGTATGAACACGTCACACGAGCAGGTGGCATTTCATTTTATAATAGTTAACGTTAATAAAGTCAATAGATTTGCAGTAATAAAGTTCATAAGAGCATTAATAAACTTTTAATTAATAAACTAAGTTTACATAAACATTTTCATAAATTAATGTAAAATAAAGTTTACATGAATAAGTCTTTATAAAGTTAGTAAGTTATCATTAATAAAGTTAAGAGTCCATGCAATAATAAAGTTAATAACAACATTAATAAACTTCATAATAAGTATAAATAAGTTAGCTGCTTGACCAACTTGGCCAAGCTGGTCTACAGCTGGTTCAGCTGGTTAACCATCTCTGTCAAGCTGGTTGCAGCTGGATGACCATCATGGCCAGCTGGTTAAAACTGATAGACCAGCTTTTTTCAGCTTTGCCCAGATAACCAGCAGGCAGACCAGTCTGGCCAAGCGGTCAGAGCTGGTCTCCCCTGCAGCCCTTTACGAGCTCTGAAGCTGTCTTGGTTTTAAATGGAGTTGATGTGTCGACTCCTTCGATTCCAGCAGCAGGAGTCGAGAGATGAGTCGACTCCAGAAGACTCCGAGTCGTGCAGTTGGCAAAGCCAACCAGTTAGCCCTGCCTCATTTGCTTGGTGGCCCCAAATTCATTTCATTGGTGCAGTTTTGAGAGAACAAAGCTTGTAATTGAGAGATGAAAGGCATTTGAGAAGTGTATACTGAATTCCAGCGTCGACCTGTTTACCTCCCACCAGCTCCGAAATCTTGCCGCTCTCGCTCCTGTTGCCCTAGCAACCAATCAGGGACCTGTGTGGAGCGTTACCTCATTCTGCTTCATCTTTATTGTTTCATAGAAAGCTGCCAGAGACCCTGTTTCTCAGGTACAGCGGATTCCGGGAACTGAGCGCCCACACTTTATTTAATCAGCACCCTCCAAAAGCCATTTGCTCGCGCTCCAAACCATCACCCACACCTCCGCCGCCGAGGCTAATGGTTTAATCCCCAACCAGTTTGTGACTGTGAAATTTAAGATGGCACGCTGCTATCGATCCCACGAACCCAAACCGTTTCCCAGCAGACCTCCTGCGACCCGCTACAAATTGTTTTTGTACAGACGGTATGTGGGTTAATCAGGCCTACGCCTGGACAACAGCTTATGATTTGGCGCCATCTAGTGTTAAGAGGCTGGTCTGACTTGACTGGCTAATTTTAACATTAGTTTTAAATTAAACTTTTTTTTTTTTCCACATCATCTACTCATAACTCTTAGTAACACAATGTCTGAAAAGTGCAACACATTTATTTGTTAATAAAATAATACTTTCCCATTACAAATCTGAAATGTCTAATATGTAATAAAGGTTTATTTATTCCTAGTTGGTTCTTGGGGAATAACTGGTAATAAAAATGTGACAAACCACAAAAAAGGGCAGTTTTTTAGAGGTGTAAACGATCTGTAGTGTGAATCTCAAAATTAGTATTCCAGGTATGAGTGAAAGAATCTGGCATTTTCTTATAAAATAAGCTAATTAGAAAATTCCTCAGATGTCCACATATTACATATGATAAAAGACAAAAATACTCCATCAATAGTGGCGATATTACGTCAATACTGATGTATTTCTGCCTGCATTGCTGTAATACTGCAAATAAAATAGCAAAATGGATTACAGAGCTTATTGTGGTCCATGGCAGGATATTAAAATGGCCTTTTTTGGTTCTTCACCAGAATCCAGCGCTGAAAAAAAGTAAAAAAATGTAATATCACGATAAGTAACGCACGATACACTACACACAATCACAACATGATCATTCAGCCTAACGAGAATAATCACTACACACCACTCAATTTCCAGTTTAAAATGCTGTGCTACCACGCTGTGTTGCAGTAGCTATGCTGGAAGCAATGACAGATCAGCACCATCCTAATGTTACTTGTGTCTGTATAGGTTCACTGGTAGTTTTGGATAGTAAATCAATTGTCTATATTTGTGCTGTAGTCATGGTGACCACACCATGTAGACATTTCACATGAAGCCACGCTGAACGACTCTGTTTACATCTCAGCCCTTGCATTCTGCAGGAATTCCGCTTTACCTGTTCAGCAGAGAGTGGCTGAAAGCTTCAGACTTGTGAGGGCTGAATGGTACACCTACTACAAACAGACTCAGCGGTCAAACTCACTTCTTCCGGTCTTTGTCCTTTTTGTTGTTGAGCGACTGAGAGTTCAGCAGTTCGGCAGCAGCTTTGCGTTTGCTGAAGAAGCTCATTTCCTCCTCCAGCATCCTCCTCTTCTCCTCCAGCTCACTCGTCTCCTCCGTATGCAGCTGCTTCAGCTGCTCATACCTGACGTGCAGCTGCCGGAGTGACCAGCAGGGGGCACCAAGGGCACGTGGGAAAATAAACAAGAGCTGGAATTCAGCTGGAAAAATTATATCAGGCATTCTTTCCTAGATGTGTGTGAAACTTAAGCAAAGTTTTTTGTGTGCTTACTAAATAAACGTGGAAGGTCAGGCTGTTCCTGAAGCCTCACACTTTACGACAGAAGATTTGTAACAGGGATAAATGTCTGTAGGCTGTATAGGTGGGGTTTAACGTCTGTAGGCTGTATGTGCGGGGCTGAATAGCTGTAGGCTGTATAGGTGTGGCTGAACGGCTGTAGGCTATATAGGCGGGGCTGAACGGCTGTAGGCTGCATAGGTGTGGCTGAACGGCTGTAGCCTGTATAGGCGGGGCTGAACGGCTGTAGGCTGCATAGGTGTGGCTGAACGGCTGTAGGCTGCATAGGTGTGGCTGAACGGCTGTAGGCTGCATAGGTGTGGCTGAATGGCTGTAGCCTGTATAGGTGGGGCTGAATTTTGGTAGCCTGTATAAGCGGGGCTGAACGGCTGTATAGGCGGGGCTGAATAGCTGTAGGTTGTATAAGCGGGGCTGAACGGCTGTATAGGCGGGGCTGAATAGCTGTAGGTTGTATAAGCGGGGCTGAACGGCTGTATAGGCAGGGCTGAATAGCTGTAGGTTGTATAAGCGGGGCTGAACGGCTGTATAGGCAGGGCTGAATAGCTGTAGGTTGTATAAGCGGGGCTGAACGGCTGTATAGGCAGGGCTGAATAGCTGTAGGTTGTATAAGCGGGGCTGAACGGCTGTACAGGCGGGGCTGAATAGCTGTAGGTTGTATAAGCGGGGCTGAACGGCTGTATAGGCGGGGCTGAATAGCTGTAGGTTGTATAAGCGGGGCTGAACGGCTGTATAGGCGGGGCTGAATAGCTGTAGGTTGTATAAGCGGGGCTGAACGGCTGTATAGGCAGGGCTGAATAGCTGTAGGTTGTATAAGCGGGGCTGAACGGCTGTATAGGCGGGGCTGAATAGCTGTAGGTTGTATAAGCGGGGCTGAACGGCTGTATAGGCGGGGCTGAATAGCTGTAGGTTGTATAAGCGGGGCTGAACGGCTGTATAGGCAGGGCTGAATAGCTGTAGGTTGTATAAGCAGGGCTGAACGGCTGTATAGGCAGGGCTGAATAGCTGTAGGTTGTATAAGCGGGGCTGAACGGCTGTATAGGCGGGGCTGAATAGCTGTAGGTTGTATAAGCGGGGCTGAACGGCTGTATAGGCAGGGCTGAATAGCTGTAGGTTGTATAAGCGGGGCTGAACGGCTGTATAGGCGGGGCTGAATAGCTGTAGGTTGTATAAGCGGGGCTGAAGGGCTGTATAGGCGGGGCTGAATAGCTGTAGGTTGTATAAGCGGGGCTGAACGGCTGTACAGGCGGGGCTGAATAGCTGTAGGTTGTATAAGCGGGGCTGAACGGCTGTACAGGCGGGGCTGAATAGCTGTAGGTTGTATAAGCGGGGCTGAACGGCTGTATAGGCGGGGCTGAATAGCTGTAGGTTGTATAAGCGGGGCTGAACGGCTGTATAGGCAGGGCTGAATAGCTGTAGGTTGTATAAGCGGGGCTGAACGGCTGTATAGGCAGGGCTGAATAGCTGTAGGTTGTATAAGCGGGGCTGAACGGCTGTACAGGCAGGGCTGAATAGCTGTAGGTTGTATAAGCGGGGCTGAACGGCTGTATAGGCGGGGCTGAATAGCTGTAGGTTGTATAAGCGGGGCTGAACGGCTGTATAGGCGGGGCTGAATAGCTGTAGGTTGTATAAGCGGGGCTGAACGGCTGTACAGGCAGGGCTGAATAGCTGTAGGTTGTATAAGCGGGGCTGAACGGCTGTATAGGCAGGGCTGAATAGCTGTAGGTTGTATAAGCGGGGCTGAACGGCTGTATAGGCGGGGCTGAATAGCTGTAGGTTGTATAAGCGGGGCTGAACGGCTGTATAGGCAGGGCTGAATAGCTGTAGGTTGTATAAGCGGGGCTGAACGGCTGTATAGGCAGGGCTGAATAGCTGTAGGTTGTATAAGCGGGGCTGAACGGCTGTATAGGCGGGGCTGAATAGCTGTAGGTTGTATAAGCGGGGCTGAACGGCTGTACAGGCGGGGCTGAATAGCTGTAGGTTGTATAAGCGGGGCTGAACGGCTGTATAGGCGGGGCTGAATAGCTGTAGGTTGTATAAGCGGGGCTGAACGGCTGTATAGGCGGGGCTGAATAGCTGTAGGTTGTATAAGCGGGGCTGAACGGCTGTATAGGCGGGGCTGAATAGCTGTAGGTTGTATAAGCGGGGCTGAACGGCTGTATAGGCGGGGCTGAATAGCTGTAGGTTGTATAAGCGGGGCTGAACGGCTGTATAGGCAGGGCTGAATAGCTGTAGGTTGTATAAGCGGGGCTGAACGGCTGTATAGGCGGGGCTGAATAGCTGTAGGTTGTATAAGCGGGGCTGAACGGCTGTATAGGCGGGGCTGAATAGCTGTAGGTTGTATAAGCGGGGCTGAACGGCTGTATAGGCGGGGCTGAATAGCTGTAGGTTGTATAAGCGGGGCTGAACGGCTGTATAGGCGGGGCTGAATAGCTGTAGGTTGTATAAGCGGGGCTGAACGGCTGTATAGGCGGGGCTGAATAGCTGTAGGTTGTATAAGCGGGGCTGAACGGCTGTATAGGCAGGGCTGAATAGCTGTAGGTTGTATAAGCGGGGCTGAACGGCTGTATAGGCGGGGCTGAATAGCTGTAGGTTGTATAAGCGGGGCTGAACGGCTGTATAGGCAGGGCTGAATAGCTGTAGGTTGTATAAGCGGGGCTGAACGGCTGTATAGGCAGGGCTGAATAGCTGTAGGTTGTATAAGCGGGGCTGAACGGCTGTATAGGCGGGGCTGAATAGCTGTAGGTTGTATAAGCGGGGCTGAACGGCTGTATAGGCGGGGCTGAATAGCTGTAGGTTGTATAAGCGGGGCTGAACGGCTGTATAGGCGGGGCTGAATAGCTGTAGGTTGTATAAGCGGGGCTGAACGGCTGTATAGGCGGGGCTGAATAGCTGTAGGTTGTATAAGCGGGGCTGAACGGCTGTATAGGCGGGGCTGAATAGCTGTAGGTTGTATAAGCGGGGCTGAACGGCTGTATAGGCAGGGCTGAATGTTGGTAGACTATTTAGGCAGGGCTGAATGGCTGATTGCATAGATGTGTCATATGGAGACTTGATGAAATGTGATCATGTGACATCACAACCATGATAACTGGTTGCCCAGTGGACCCCAAGAGTTTTCCCTATACAGTCATCAGCTACTGCTCCTCGCTGTTCTTACCAGACGTGCGATTCATAACTGAGAATTTCAAACACACTTGAAAACACTGGAGTGTCAGTGGCAGCACAAGGATTCACTGTAACTGATATTGAAATGAAATAACAAGTGCCCCAGAGCGGAGCCCTCCAAAGCAAAAGGCTGTACCTAGTACCAGAGGAAAAACGAGGAGGACAAAGAAAGCCTTTTACTTCTTACCTCTCTCTCAGCTTCTTTTAGCTCCGCCTCCTTCTCCTTCACTCGCTGAACGAAGTTCTGCTTCATCTCCTCTTCTCTCTTCTGCAGCTCAGCCAGAAACTCCTGACGCTTCAGTTCATATGTCTGCTGAACACTACAACACAAACACAAACCCTCAGACGTGTGCAGAGTCGCTTTCACTGTCAGTTTGTTATGCATTTAATTTACATTACATCATAAATTAAACCCAATTAAGTAATAAAACTGTCCAAGAGACACTGTGACACTGCATATACAGTGGGGCAAAAACGTATTTAGTCAGCCACTGATTGTGCAAGTTCTCCTACTTAGAAAGATGAGAGAGGTTCATCACAGGTTCACTTCAACTATGAGAGACAATATGAGAAAAAAAATCCAGGAAATCACATTGGAGGATTTTTTAAGAATTTATTTGTAAATTATGGGGGAAAATAAGTATTTGGTCAATAAAGTTCAACTCAGTACTTTGTAACATAACCTTTGTTGGCAATGACAGAGGTCAGATGTTTCCTGCAGGTCTTCACCAGGTTTGCACACTGTAGCTGGTATTTTGGCCCGTTCCTCCTGCAGATCTCCTCTAGAGCAGTGATGTTTTGGGGCTGTCGCTGGGCAACACGGACTTTCAGCTCCCTCCACAAATTTTCTGTGGGGTTGAGGTCTGGAGACTGGCTAGGCCACTCCAGGACCTTGAAATGCTTTTTACAGAGCCACTCCTTTGTTGCCCGAGCGGTGTGTTTGGGATCATTGTCATGCTGGAAGACCCAGCCACGTTCCAACTTCAGTGCTCTCACTGATGGAAGGAGGTTTTGGCTTAAAATCTCACGATACATGGCCCCAGAGAGGAACCAAAACCCAAAGAGGGAACTCTCTAAGAGCATGAGGAAGAACCACAGAGAGGAACCAAAACCCAAAGAGGGAACTCTCTAAGAGCATGAGGAAGAACCACAGAGAGGAACCAAAACCCAAAGAGGGAACTCTGTAAGAGCATGAGGAAGAACCACAGAGAGGAACCAAAACCCAAAGAGGGAACTTTCTAAGAGCATGAGGAAGAACCACAGAGAGGAACCAAAACCCAAAGAGGGAACTCTCTAAGAGCATGAGGAAGAACCACAGAGAGGAACCAAAACCCAAAGAGGGAACTCTGTAAGAGCATGAGGAAGAACCACAGAGAGGAACCAAAACCCAAAGAGGGAACTCTCTAAGAGCACGAGGAAGAACCACAGAGAGGAGCCATAACTTAAAAGAAGCTTTAAGAAGAAGCACTGAGAGGAACCAAGACTCAAAGACTCTAATCTGGGTTTAGGATAGGACTAGGATGGGTTTACAGGGAAGGCTGAACAGAGACACTGTGATCACACGGAGGACAGACATCAGAGACTGACTGATGGGAAAGACCGTGCCGGTACCTGACTGGTTTGGACTCAGAGTCCATGTCCTTAAAGCCCATCTCCTCCAGCTTACAGCGTCTGTAGAGCTCGTAGTGCCGTGTGTGTGTTTGTTCTCGCAGGTCCTCCATGTTCACACTGATCAGCATTTCCCTCAGCTTCACAAAATCACAGTGAGTCTCGTTCTCCACTGAAAAACATAGACAGCGATACAAACACAGCGTTAGAAACCTTCACTGCTCAATACATACAGCACTGTGAGAACGTTAGAGACCACCAGTCAATGCATTAACTACTCCAGGTACTCGTTTTACAGCATCGCACAGAACCTTCAACTAAACTATATCAGATTCACATCAGGCAGCTTGAGGGATATTTTTCCACACCTCCAAAGTTCAGATTTAGAGGTTGATTGTATAAGGGCTCAGCCTGTACCGCCTGCTGCCAGCAGAGGGTGTCAACAGCGAGGCGCCCAGCCCGCGCCACCTGCTGCCAGCAGAGGGCGACGGCAGCAAGGTGCTGCAGATCGATTAGACTAACTCGACGCACCTGGAAGTTTCCTTATATAAGGCGCTGGCAAACGGCAGTGTTTGTCACACCTTTGTAGAGGGGTGACCGGTAGGGTACTTAGTCAAAGGAAAGGAAAGAAACCGCCCCAAAACCAAAAGAGGGAAAAGAGGGCTGAGAGAAGAAATTGCCCCCAAAAAATAAAAAGAGAGACGAGGGCTGGAAAAAGCAAAAGAGAGTAACTGAACCAAATTACTCACAAGAAACAAAAACCCAGGCCGTCCCAAGGTGTTGCTGAAAGAGCGAACAAGTGAAGGAAAGTCTGCCTCACCACCACAATCACGGTGGCCGTGTCTTTGTGTTTTCATTTTCGTGTGTTTCTCCTTTCGACTAAGCCTTTGTTTGAGCACGCCGGTTGTGGCGTCTGCTTTGTTTGTTGTTCGTTCCCACGTGTCACGATTGGCCCCTCCCAGTCCGGTCCATGTGCGTTTGTTTTGGTTTTGTAGCTCCGCCCCAGATTGTTTGCACCTGTCCCTGTGCCCTGTGCTGGCCCCTTGTGTTTGCCGGTCTCTGTTGGATGTTTTGGTCTGTTGTTAGAACTGTTTGTATTGCTCGTCATGTTTGTACCTGATTCTGTCCGTATTGGCTCTATGACCCTGGACTGTCTTGACCACGACCCTGGATTTGCCCCTCATAAATCTCGCTTATCTCAGCGCATACATCCGCCTCCTCGCTCCGCGTTACACCGCGATATTTTCCCGCCTTCCTTGAGGTGCTTTGATCGTCGCGTCTTGCACACTCTAGTGGCGCAGCGGTAGCGCCGCGGACCGTCGACCACAACAGCGGATTATTAACGGACTATCAGGCTGCATGTACACGTGGCTAGATTTGTTGAGATCTGGACTCTGGGGTGGTCAGTCCATCGTCCAGCTTCTCTGTTTGATGTGTCCGTCTCCTTTTCTCAGTGAGGTTCTTCTTGATCAGCTACACGTCCTTTCAGACCCACAGCGCTGAGTGGTCTTCTCACAGTGGAAGGATGGACAGAAACCCCTGTGGATGTTTTCAGATCTGAAGCAGCTTGATCTTCTCCTCTCTCTCAGAGATCAAAGCCTTAAACGCTGTTTATCTGATGGGGGCAGTTTTGGGGTCAACCAGCTCTTCCAGGTGGTTGTTAGGAGCCACGTTTTCTCTGGAGCTTTGAATCAGTTTTTAAACTCCAGCTTTGGGAGCCCATTTTTTCGTGAGAGGCGCTGCTGTATCACTAACCAGGGTAAGTACTCTGGATGATGTCAGCGAGTTCCAGAAACTGTTAAAGAGTATTTATCTGACAAAAACACCTGCAGAAGACGATGAATCCCGGTCAGCATTCAGCTTTAGCTGTGGTTCAGCTCATTAACTGATATTACAATCGGTCAAAACGCACAATCCTACACTTTTAAAAAAGAGGGTTCTTCAGGGGTTCTTTAGTAAAGAAAATTCTATTAACAACCATGAACACTCAAAGAACCCTTGATTAAAGGTTTCTTTGCATCATTAAATGGTTCCACTTCAAACTGATGTATAATATGCTGTAGCTGGTTCTACATTCTGAATAGCGTTCTATATAGCACAAAAAAGGGTTCTGCTATGGTTATAATGTCAAGCTTTTTACAATAGAAGAACCTTCTTAGATGCTATATAGAAACCTTTTCAAAAAGGTTCTGTATAAAACCATCTACAGCACATTAGCCATCAATCTGAGGAACCCTTTCACCATGCAAAGGGTTCTTCTCTTCGAGTGTTCCTGGTTCTATTGAGTGTTCATGGTTAATTTATGAAAGTGAGGAACATTCTGTTCCACGATGTGGGCTCTTTAAAATATCCAAACATCTTGGCTTAAACATAACTGGAGAGCTCTCACCTTGCACCACGCCCCAGGGGTACTGACGGGCCTTCACCGTTTTATTGCCCATGTTCACCTCGTCTGTGCTCCCGACAACAGCAAAGGGCAGGTGACCCTACAGCAGCAACAACAACAACATATAAACTCATCAATCAAATTTTTTTTTTACTTTGTATAATTTTTACCCAAATGTAGTCGATATCAATCAAAACATGGACAAAATTCAGGCTTTAAGATGCTACTGCTTCTTTTTTCACTTTATCTCTATATACTTAAGCTATATATAATAGTTATAACATAGATATACAGATAACATCATAAGCCACATTTACATGCAGCCTAATAATCAGTTAATAATCCGACTAATAGCTCAATCGGAATAGAATGCGTCCATGTAAACACCTCAATCGGAATAGTCTAGTCTGATTGAGGCAATTCGGAATACAGTGTCTATCTGATTGAGCGAGGTGGGTAATCCTGTAAATAATACATTAAATAGAAGAATAATATCCGTGTAAACGCCTGTATCCGATTACATTCCCTATCGGAAAGTTTCAGTCCGTTCTGCATGAGCGTCGCGTCACAGTGAGAGTTTATACCGTTCAACACGGCGGAGCAGAAACTGGTCTGCAGAGGAGACGAAGTTCATGCTCTGGTCTTTAAAAGACGGCGGTGGGACGGACGTCCAGCTTATGCGTCTCAGAGCACGACGTCTTCCTCTCGGCCTTCTTTAATAAGGACGTGTGAAGGACGTTTTCCTGAGTCTGACGTCATTTTATAGCAGTTAAAAACACAATCACTGCTCACTGCTGCTCATCTCACTCTGACTGGACCTCACGTGATGCTGGTAGTCATGGTATCTTCTACACTAATTGGTTCTCTAATACTGGATCAGGTTGTAAACTGAGATTTTTCATCAGATTGTTGAGTAGAGTGAGAATAAACAATCTAGAATCGGAACGTGTTCAATCGGACAGACAAAAATCTTTGTGTGTAAACAGACAGAGTCTCAGAAACCACAGAATCAACTTGCCACGGTTTGAGGTGAGCATGTGATGACTTAGCTATGCAGCTGGCAGGTGATTATTCAAATAACATCAAGGAAGCTTCAGACACCAAACATGTCTTGGCTAATCAACTACATTTGGGCTACAACTGTGGTTTTAAGGCAGTAAGGTTCTAGTAGCGTACATTCATGTTCGCGTTGATCTTTGCCACAGTCTCATCGTCGACTGGAAACTGGTAGACCTGGATGCCATTGCTGACCAGTTCGCTCATGATCTTGATCTTCAATTTGTGGAGCTCGCTCTTGGAGATGGTGTCTGCTTTAGCAATGACCGGAATGATGTTCACCTGCAAGAGTGGACAACACATACGGTCAACAGAGAGGAACACACAACCATCACACACACTAACATTAAACCGTCTACAGCAGGGGTCTTTAATTAAAATTCAGTAAAATTCTCCAGTTAGAGAATCTCCTCAAGCGAAGGTCCAGAACATCATAACGTCTAACCTGCATCGTGACTCAGTGCCATATACTGTTTACTGAAGTAGCCGAGTAGGAATATCAGCATCTTATACAGTCGACAGCTGAACATCAGATCAAATAAAGTCCAGTTCGGTCAGATTTCAACAACTTTTACTGAACGTCAGATCAAATAAAGTCCAGTTCGGTCAGATTTCACCAACATTTACTGAACATCAGATCAAATAAAGTCCAGTTCGGTCAGATTTCACCAACATTTACTGAACATCAGATCAAATAAAGTCCAGTTCGGTCAGATTTCACCAACATTTACTGAACATCAGATCAAATAAAGTCCAGTTCGGTCAGATTTCACCAACATTTACTGAACATCAGATCAAATAAAGTCCAGTTCGGTCAGATTTCAGCAACATTTACTGAACATCAGATCAAATAAAGTCCCGTTCGGTCAGATTTCAACACCATTTACTGAACAGCAGATCAAATAAAGTCCAGTTCGGTCAGATTTCAACACCATTTACTGAACAGCAGATCAAATAAAGTCCAGTTCGGTCAGATTTCAACAACATTTACTGAACATCAGATCAAATAAAGTCCAGTTCGGTCAGATTTCACCAACATTTACTGAACAGCAGATCAAATAAAGTCCCGTTCGGTCAGATTTCAACACCATTTACTGAACATCAGATCAAATAAAGTCCAGTTCGGTCAGATTTCACCAACATTTACTGTCAGTTTCCTCTTTTTAGATCACGTCATGTGGAATAACTTCCCTCTGACTCACTTTCTTCTCTGACTGCTGTTTCTCTCCTCGTCCCTCCCCTGTGTGGCGTCACTCACTCGAGTCTCAGAGCTCATCGTAATACACAGATCTGATTGGCTGAGCAGCATCACGTGATATTTACAGCGCATGTGATTGGTCTGAGTCTACTGGGCTGCTAAACCGGCACCGCAACGGCTAGAAAAGCGACGGCGATTAAAACAGGACCACCCCGTCGAAATTACATAATTCTTCATAGTTTATTGGTTATAGGTCCAGGTCCACATAGGACGATGTCTGTGTCTAGACTCGGACCGCAGTCTGATGTGCAGATATTTCAAATGGCTGCATTCCTTTAAAAATATGAAAAGAAAAAAAAAAAAAAAAGAAATGAAAATTTTATTTAAAAATAATAAAAAAAAAACCAACAACAATGGAAATCCACAGACCTCTACACCCCACATCTCACTCTAACCTTACTGTCCAGGTTCTTCATGGTCACCAGGTCCAGGGATTTGAGGGAGTGACCAGAGGGAGCGATGAAGTAAAGGCATGCGTGGACCCTGGAGTCGTGGTAGTTATGAAGCGAGCGCTTTATCTTTAGCTCCTCTTGCAGGTGGGACTCGAACTGAGTGTTGATATAATCCACAATGTGCTGATAGCTGTGAAAAGCACAGTGCATAAGAGATGACAAGCATTTTATATTAAAAGTCTAATTTACCCGTTTCCTCCCTCACAAAATGCAGTCAGACGTGCTTGGTGTCTTTACCGCTGCACTGGAGCTCCATGGCTAATGAAACAAGCACAGGACACTCATACCTCACTAAACAGCATGGTGCTAACTGCAGACCCAAGTCATCACACGCTCGCCTCAAACACCGTGCAGGTGTTCAGTAATCTCTAAAAGCGTTTGGCCCAATCCCATTTCACCCCTCACCCCCGCCACTCAGCCCTTCCCCTCCGTTTTGCGTGTTCACCTCTAGGGGGTGGGGTGTCCTGAT